>NW_016108178.1:235627-261210 GCF_001604975.1 Cebus imitator | reverse complement strand
GGGCTCCAGGCCCAAGCCCTGCCCCAGACCCTGGGCATGGCTGGATTCTAATCTGGCCCAGGCCCCTCCTTCTGGAGACTCACCCGCAGCCTAGGAAAATTAAGATACAGTCCTTGGCTGGGGCCAGACCGGGAGACAGAAGAACGGTTCAGGCAACATGTGAGGAGGGAAGCTGAGGTGCCCAGGGCAGAGCCTGCCTCGCGCAGGTGTCCCAGGCTACGGCCCAGGTCTAGCCTCAGCCCATCTTCTCAGACATAGGCTCTGAACAGGCCCTGACAAGCACTGTTCCTGCTGCTTTAGAGCATCTCTCCCCACACTACCACCTGCCTCCTTTGCCCACTTGGCTCAGATGCCACCTCCTCCAAGGAGCCTTCCCTGACTACCAGGGGCTGATGGAAAGCCCCTCAGGCTCCACTGCCCTCCCCAATCCATAGTCCTGGGATGGGCGCTGTGCACAGGGCTGGGAGCTCCTGCGAGCAGGGCCCCGAAGTGGGCAGGCCACGGACGACAGAATGACTAAGGGTGTAAATCCGAAGCCATCACAGATGCCATCCAAGTGAGCTGCAGACTCCTCAGGGACTTCATTCAGTGTAAGAAGTTGATACACAAAACAAGGGCCGTATTTCTGGAGCCAGCAGGGATGCCCAGGGGCTCTGAGAATGGGGAGGCCTGCAGGGTGTGGAAGGCTGGAAGGCCTGAGCTCCTCGGGGCCTCGTAGAGATGAATCCTTCCCCAGCTCCGGCCTGTCCTGTGGCGGCTGCTGCAGCCGCCCACTCACTCCCATAACAATCGGGGCGGCCACCAGACACTGCAGCCGCACACTGCAGAGGGGAGATGTCTGCGGGATGGAGGTGGCAGTGGGGGCAGGGCACAGTACAGGGGCACAAATGCCCACTCCCAGGGGCACCACAGGACAGTCCTTAGTGCTCCAAGGCCCAACCTCCCCAAACCCACACCCATGCTGTTGCTGTGACACCAATCCCACCTCACCTGCTGTCACACTTGGGATCTGGGTCAGTGATGGGGGCTGGAGGTGCAGGCCCCAGAAGCAGAGGGAATAGGCTTTGCAAAAAGCCAGCAAAACGTGTCCAGGGGCGGCAGCCATGTCTCTGTCCTGCAAATCACACTGAGCCCGCAGTCAGCGCTCACCAGTACTGCTCTCACCTGAAAGCTTTCTCTTACAGGATGGCCCCTGAAGAGGACCCCGGCCAAGCCCTATTTGTCATCTAGCCTAAAATCAGGCAGGACGCCTCGGCTAGGCCCCAGCCACTCACAAGAACCCCATGCCTGGGCACCATGCACTACAGCCACCAGCTCAGGGTAGGCCCCACCACAGCCCTGAGCAGCTGACCACAGCTGCTTTACCACAGGAGAATGTGATGGGGAGCAATCCTGGGTCCCTCCGGGGTGGCCAGGGCAGGGTGGGACCTGCGCCCACTGGCCTAGCCCCAGCCTAAATCCTACAGACGCAGCACCCCTCCCCCTCCCAGCCTGCACCCTCAAACCCAGGGACCTTCCAGGGCCTCTGCCAGCCATCAGTGCTGTCTCCCCACTGCCTGAAGAATCCACGCAGCCACATGTGCAACAAGTATGCACCTACTGTGAGCCAAGCTGAGGGGATGAGATGCCTTGGTGACCATAGGAGGCAGAAACACTTGGGCCTGCCTGGGTCAGGCAGCAAAGCAAAGTGCCCAGAGCGTGGGATTCCCCCCAGGAAGTCTTCCCAGGGTGTGTGTGTGTGTGGTGGGGTGGGGGGGGGGGGGGGGGGGGGGGGGGCATGGTTATTTCCTCCCCAGGAATATTAAAAAACTAGTATTACCATCATGTCATTCAAGAAATACTGTAGCAATAACAGAAACAAAATTAGAGGGATGTAGGCTCAGAATAAAGAGTGTGTTCCTTTTTTTTTTTTTTTTTTTTTAGGCCTTTATCAGCTATATGATTTGCAAATATTTTCTTTTTTTCGGTTTTTTTTTTTTTTTTGAGATGGAGTCTTGCTCTGTCTCCCAGGCTGGAGCACAGAGGCACAATCTCGGCTCACTGCAACCTCTGCCTCCCTGGTTCAGCCTCCTGAGTAGCTGGGACTGCAAATGCATGCCACCACCCCCGGCTAATTTTTATATTTTTAGTAGAAACAGGGTTTCACCATGTTGGCCAAGCTGGTCTTGAACTCCTGACCTCAGGTGATCCACCCGCCTCGCCCACCCAAAATCCTGGGATTACATGCATGAGCCACCGCACCCGGCCCAGGGTGTTCCTTTAGACTGGAATAAACTGGAGACAGCTTTCATGAACTGTCTTTTGCATGCATGAACCCCCATCTCTGGACTTGTACCTAGAAGCCCCAGGTGTTCCCATCACCCCAGAGACTACCACACACTCCAAAGTGCAAGCCTAGACCCCAGATGGAACTGGGGAGCCAACAGGGGCCCCAAATCTTGTTAAATAGGGGAGGGTCTTAGAGACCAAAGTCTGTCTCAATGACAGCCCTTCACCATCGGGGCTTTAAGCAGGGAGTCCACTGGACACCTCCACCTCTTTTGCTTGTCTCCAAGGCCTTTGCCCAGGCCAGACCCTGCTACTGATCCTACTGACCACAGGGGAGGTGGAAGCCGGACAGCCCGTGGCGGGGGGTCACAACAGTTTCTTCCTTGTGGATGGGACGTTTAACACTCACCTGTGGGCAGTGATGATGGCATGCAGCCAGTATGCAGGAAACAACGCTCTCGTGTTTAAGTTAATATTTGACAAAGGCTTCCTGGGACAGGAAGAGCCTGCCTTTCTCCTCGCAGCTCCCCAGCCCTGACCCCTGTCAGCCTTTGGCATGTCCACCACCCTGCGGCCTCTTTCTTTTCAGCCTCTCGGGGAGAGCCAGAAGCCCGGGTGCTGGGCCTCCTCCACAGCACAAGAACGCTGTGGGCCAAAGCCCTTACATCCCTCTAATTTTGTTTGTTATTGCTACCGTATTTCTTGAATGAGATGATGGTAAGCCCTCTCTGCAGCAGCAGGACCTGGAGCCCCACCTGGGCTGGCAGCCTCTCCAGCACAATTCCATTCAGTCCTCACCGCAGCCCCAGCGGCAGAGATCATGACCCCTGTTTCAGGTGAGGAAACTGGGATTCAAGAGTTCAGTGAGACTTACCCAAGGGTAGGAAGGTACGGGGAAGCACTCAAACTCAGCTGTTAGAGCCTGCGTGCCTTCCACTGCACCCAGAGTTGCTGCTGGCATGAGAATCTTTCAAGTGGCCCTCAGCAGCTGAGGCCATCTTTGAGGGTCTCCTCCTCTCCTTTAGCCGCCCCTCCTGCCTCCCCCATCCTCCATCCTGGGCAGGAGCCCCTGCCCACCCGCCCTGCACAAATATCCAGTGAGGCTGCACATCTGCACTCTTAATCCTAAAAGGAGGCTTGCCAAAGAGGCAGCTTTAGGAAAACACAACAGGCTGGGGTGGCATCCAACAGGAAGCTGCCCTCCCGTGGGTGCCCTTCACCTGGCACGGGAGCTGCCCACCTCCTTTCTCCACCCGATCCTCCTGCTGTGTGAGCTCCCACGGCCACATCCACACCTGAATCCTCAGCCCAGCACAGATGTCCCACACAGGACACATACAGAAAGTCCTGACCCCATTTGCCAGTTTCCACGGAGGACATCTGAAGGCCAGCCCCGCCTCGCCGCCCCTCTAAGCAACTTCCACCATAGTTGTTGGCTTCCTCACCATCTCCCCTGGTGAGAATGCCAGCTCCAGGAGGGCAGGGGCTTGGTTCTGCTGACCCCCGGGTCCCCAGGCCCTAGAACAGTGCCCAGTACAAGATGGTGCTCAACATGTATGCATGAATAAAGGAATGAATACACAAACTCCAGCACATGCCAATGGTGAAAAGTTAAGCCCAGGAGAAAGCTTACAGTTTGTGCGTGGGAGTAGTCAAGATTCACTCTAAAGCTCTCTGATTCCCGAGCCCAAACCCTCCACCCTATACACACCACCCACACACAGGCGTGCACGTACACACTCACTGCCACGGGTCTGTGAGCATCCTAAGCCTGATCCGCTCTGGGCTCAGCAGGGATTAGCTGTCTATAGAGGCCTGTAATGGACACTCTGGGGACAGGGGCTGGGAAATGGGGCCATGCAGGAAGAGGGTGTCCCATGTGGGTTCAAGGTGCTGCTCTGCACAGAGCTGGCATTCAACAAGCACTTGCTATGCCCCAAGTACCCATCTAGGGCTTTATGCTCCATGACACATGTCTGAAGAGGAACTGTTCTTATCCCCTATTTGATACATGAAGAAATGGGGCTCAGGAAGGGTCCCTGCAGCACGTCAGGGAAACCCAGAGCCCATGCACACTCTGCTGTTCCTTACAGAGATAGGAGGGCAGAGGGCCTACCTCCAAGGGTAGGACTCAGGGATTCCAGAACCTCAGGGACAGTCACGCAGCTTGTAAGGAACCAGCTGGGCCAGCCACTGAGTCCAGAGGCCAGGACCTAGTGAGATGCCAGTGAGAAGGGAGCCCCGATATGGTGATCGTGACAAAGGGGTGGAGAGTTCAAGCCTCAGCTTCTCTGAGAATCCTTGGGATCCATAGATTTTCCTGGCCTTCACAATGTCATGAAATCTGGAGGGAATCTACCACCCAGGCACCTCTTCTCCACAGAGCTGGCATCCTCAATATCCTCACCCCCTCTCCACACCTTGGGCCATGCCTGCGCCTTCTGGAACGCCTTCTCCTTCCCCATGCCCCATGCAGCCTAGTGACCTCCCTTTCTCTGTCTCCCTGGACAAGTAGCCTGTGCCTAGCTTGGTCCCTGCATGAGCCAGAAGACTGCACTCAGGCCATCCAGGCCCCAAGGGGGATTGGGGAAGTCTGGAAGCCATGATTCCAACCTCCCACGCCACATGTCTTTACCGAATACCCAAGAGCCCCCACATACCCTGGCCCACCCACAGAAGATGCCCAGCTCAGAAGCCTCCCATCCAGGGTGAGATGAACTACCTACATAAGTAGCTTCTGTCCAGGGGAAGCTGAGACTGCAGAGATACAGGAAGAGCCTGCGCAAGTTCAGAGGGAAGAGACCCAGGGCAGGGAGGTGCAGACAGAGACAGAGAAAACGATAAGACAGCAGCGGTCAGGGAAGAACCTCAGACATTCAGGGTCAGAAGGACAGAGAGGGGCCCCAAGATGGACAGAGATGGGAATATGGGTGGGGGGGGCAGCTTTGTGCTAGGGCCTGGGAAGGGGGTGGGACGCCTGCAAAGTCAGTGGCCAAGGTGAGGAGCCCAGGGCCTCCTGGTGCCATCACTGAGGGCCTGGATGACTTGGGCAGGCAGCTGGGCCTGCCTATGCTCCCAGCATCCTTTCTGTTACAGGGGCCATGCACCCACTCTCAGGTGTAACATGGTTGCCTCTAAAGTTGCTGCAAAGATAAGGCTTGGTATACAGCCTGGCTCCTCCGGAGCAGGCGAAGGTGGCTACTGCGTGGAGACCTTGACCACACAGCTGAGCATAGCGCAATTCGTGGCCACGCATCAAGGCCTGAGGACTCACCACCACTGCCCCTTCCTTTAGCGAGCCTCTTAGTACGCCAGCACTGTGCTGCGCACTGACAACCCTGGGCCCTCCCTTCTCCCTGCTAGCCCTCCCCACTATCCAGCCTGCACCCCCTTCAGCATGCGGGAGGGAGGGTCAGCGTGCACACTCCCACCCTGCCAGAGTGTTCCTCCTGTGCTCACTGTCAGCCCAGTGTGGCCAGAGCAAGGACAGCTCCAACAGGCCCACTCCACGAGGACTCCCAAGCCGTGGGCCTTCGGGGGCCAGCACACCAGATCCCCGGCCCCTCAGCTGTCCTTCTCCCCAGCCGTCCCATCCCCCGAGGGGCCCAGTCTGCCAACCTCTAATCCTGTCCGTCATCTGACCCAGGCTCCACCCTACATTGGCTTTGCCTAGCCACCCTTCTGAGGCCCAAAAATGGACACAGTCATTTATAGAGGGTTCGACAAGCCAAACGCAATGGGAAGATGACCTCACGGCACCCACAGGCTCGAGCTCCCAGCACGCACAGTGCCCCCCAGGCATTCCGGGGGCAGTGGCCGAGGGGCCCGGGCAGTAGCACCATGCTGGCAGGCCCGGGCAACTTTTCCAATTTATTCTTATCCCCTCCTCACACCAGGGCCATGGGCCATGGGCCTTCAAGAAAAAGCTCCAGGCAGGTCAGAAACACATGCACCTTGCCTGAGACAGCACTGGGGGCTCAGCCCAGGACAAGGCACTGGCTGGTGTGCAGGCAGGATTTGATGAATGAGTAAAGGCAGAGAACAAACAACACAAATCAATCCACCCGTCAGCCTGTGTCCAGCCCAAAGCCCTTGTTCAAAAACATTCACTAGCACCAACTGGGGCCAGGGAAACTGGAATTGCCCCTATACCCACTGATTTCACCAAGGCAAGGTAGGTGTAGTGTGGGCTGCCTGTAAGAGACTAGGATTCCAGTTTCATTGACAGTGGGGATTAGATGAGGCACTGATCACCACCAGAAGACACTGAGGATGGTCCCCCGGCGATGGCACAGACTCTAAAGGAAAGCACACAGGAGAGGCTGTTGTGGGTTAAGGGTTAGGGCTTCGTGAGAGCAGGGCCTGCAGCCCAAAGGGAGGGGAAGGCTACTTTCAGAGACCTAGCCTGGATGCCTATCTTGGTGGTCATGCTGCCTTGGCTTCTGACTAGGGGAAGGGTCCCTAACTAGCCTCCAGCAGGCAGAGAGCAGCTATAACACTAAGAATTCTAGTCCCAGGAAGCTCAGCATGAGCAAGGCCAGCTGTTGGCCAAGACCAGCATGCATAGCTGACCAGCTGTCAGCCAACTGCCAGTGGCCACAGAACAGGGGCTCAAGAGACAGGGGTGGTAGCTCAGGGGGTCAGTGATACATCACCACCTCCTTGGAGGGACAGAGTCCATGACTACTGCCCCAAGAATGACATCAAAGATGCTGCTGCGGAGAAAAGACAACCAGGGCAAAGGGGACACACCAAGAGCCTTGGGGAGCCAGGAAGGAGTGGGACACCAGTGGGATGGGGGCAGGGAATGAATCTCAGCTAACCTCGATTCCCATTCATCTCCCCCGCCCTTTAGGGAAGGAAGCAGGCTCTGGCCCAGGGCTGCCTGCTCCAGCCACCCAGATGGATTACCCAGTCATGGCAGCCCGGAGCAAGGGTGGCTGCATCTGTGTTGTCCCCAACCCCCACCCCACAACCTGAAGTCTTCCCAGGCCCCAGCCGGCTATTCCTGGGGCTTTAATCCCTCCCCCCCCCCTCCTCCTCCTCCTCTTCCCCACCCTGGGGTGGGGGATCTGGGAGCTGGGTCTGGGCAAATCTGGAGCTTGGCTGAGGGCCCCTTCCTTCAATACACACCCACCCACCTCCTTAGCCAGGAAGCACAGGGATGAGCAGTAGGACTCTTGGGGAGGTATGGGGAAGCTCTGGGCACTCCCATCTCCCCACTCTTCCAGCAATCACGCGGCTGCATCCTTAGGGAGCCCACGGATCTCAGAAGCAAAAGGCATTGTTTATAAACAGCCACAAGGCCTGGCAGGGGAAGGCTGTCTTGTCCCTGCGTCTCCACCCGGTGGCCGCACGGCGGGTGGGAGAGGGGGCAGCCCTGGCCATGGGGCACTGGGGGGCCACCCTGGCAGAAACAGATTCTGCAATCTCAGATTTCAGAGTCGGAGTCAGCAGGGGAAGTGGCGTCAGCAGCTGGCGTGATCCAATTCAATAAACCAGAGGTGGCTTGGGATAGTGAGCTGACCGGGTGCAGACCCCCACCCCTCAATCCCTGCATTTCCCGCACGGTCTGGGCACCCTGGGAGGCTCCAGCTCCATCCCCCACTCCAGCTCTCCGGTGAGGAGGGGTCGCATTTTCTGCGGCGCCTTCCACGCCCCTCCTCCGGGCCAGCTCCCCACCCGGCCGTGGGCTCCCAAAACCAGTGCCCTCCCCGACCACCCCCCTCCCCGGCCGCCGGAAACGCTAAGCCCCCGCTGGGGCGAGGGCACCTCCTCGCCGGGTGCGCAAGCTCCCGGTGGGGCCGGCCTGAGCTAGAGCTTCCAGGCCGCAGGCACCTCTCAGGAAAGGAAACCCAATCCCTCCTTCGGCCCGCGGAGAACGAAAGTGGAGAAGCAGTGGGAAGGAGCGAACTGCGGATGCCGACTGGAGAAGCAGCCTCGGGAGTCCGGGGGAATGGTGGCCCCGGGGGCAGAGGGACAGACTCCCTCTCGCCCTGAGCTCCGGCCCCGCCTGGGTTGCCTGCATGGGCCTGGAGAGCTGGGGGTCACCCGCTGGCCTCCCAGCCTCCCGGCCCTTGGCCTCCAAATCGGGTTAGCCTGGAGCGCGCGCCTGAGTAGAGCCTGGAGCAGGGCCGGCCACTGCTGTGCAGCCGGAGCCACGAAGGTGCAAAGCGGGGCCCTGTCCTGCCCCGGCTGGGGATGGGGAGACAGAGGACGCAAACCGAAAAGGGCGCCCAGAGCGCCGGGGGACGCAGCCAGGGGACCCCGAAGCCTCTGGAAAGCGCTCCTCCGGAGGTGACAGCGCCAGATTCCGGCGGAGGACCAGGCCCCGGGGCCGGAGTGTAAGGGGACAGGTGGCCCGGACCGCGCGGCCGCTGGAGCTCCGGCTCGCTCACCTTCTCCTGCGCGCGGGTGAGCTTCTTCTGCACGTTGCTGGCTATCTTTCCCGCCGTCACCCCTTTACTGCCCATCTCTGCCATCGCGGCGCAGGCCTCGCCCGGTGGCGGGGGCCGATCTCGCTCGGGGAGGCCTTGAGCGCCGCGCTCCCAGCCCCCAGCCCCGGCAGCGCGTCCAGCCCGGCTGCCGCTCCACGCCGCGCACCCGACAGCGGAGCCAACTGACGGAGGCGGAGCGTGCGCCGGGCGGGCGGGCGAGCGAGCAAGCGAGCGAGCCAGCGACGCTGGGACAGAGGGAGGGAGAGGGGAGGGGCCGGGCCTAGGGCAGCTGTCGGCGCCCCCCGCCCGCCCCCTCCCGACAAGACACTGCCTTTTTAAAGGGCCACTCCGGGCGCCGGCACCGCCAGGTCCGCGAGGAGGGAGGGGCGCGCGCGGCGCTGGGGCTGCGGCGAGCGGGACTCCCCTGACGCTCGGGCGACACCGCCCCGAGGCGGGGACTAATCCACCGGCCTGGAGCCTGGGTCTTCCCCACAGCAGTAACCTCCTGCAACCCAGGAAGGGAGACTAGGTGGAGGAGAGGAGCGCTTTCGAAATCAAAGAGAAAGCAGCGAAGGGTGTGCGGCCCTGAACAGAGGAGCCGCGGCTGCGGGCTGAGCGCGCCCGGAGCCCCTTCCCTTTCCCGGGGCTCACCTCCCGCCCGGCGCCCGGCGCCCGGCGCTCCGCCTCCTCCCGGCCTTCGCCGCACGGGTTTTCGCCAGGGTCCCCTAGGCGCCTCCGGGACATCTCCACATCTCTGCCTCCCGCGCCTAGTCCAATACCAACCAGGCGCTTGGTCTTCCCGTTCGCTGAAAATTTATTATAATAACAGCCTAGCATTACGGAGTGCTTTCTGTGTACTGAGTTACCTGACAGGGATTATCTCATTCCGTCTCCGTGGCCCTAGAGGTAGGTGCTATTACAGTTCCCACTTTACAAAAAAGGCGCTGGGATCAGGGAAAGAGATCTCTACGTCTATCTCCCAGGCGCTTCACCACTATACGCTGAGTTGTCCCCTGTACCCCGCAGGAAGGAAAATGATTAATGAGAATTATCCCTGGAAAAAATAAGGTTATTGCTAACAAGCTTTGCCAACAGACCAATGACACTTCTTTTAAGTTAATAAATACGTGTTGAGTCTGCTGATACCCACCCCCATTCACCCATAAAACATGTCAGAGGCTAGCACTTTGCTGTCCCTGGAAATTTCTCAGCATCTGTTGGCTGAGTTGAGCAGAGAGATTGGTCCCACTGAAGAGGTCTAGACATGCCTGGTACACACACAGAAGCCAGGGCTGGTACCTGCAGGACCAGCAGCAGTCAGAGGAGCAGAGCTGGTCAGGGACGGAGGTCCCTGAGATGCTTCCTGGAGAAACAGGAAGGGTTCTTGCAGACCACAAACGAAGCACTTTGTACAAATGGAGAAACTGAGTCCCAGGAATGAGAGGTTCCGCCTGGATTCACACAAGCCGTTCCCTCGTCCCTGGAAGGCCCTCCTGCTCTTCCTCTGGCTATTCCGGGTGCTGCCACCACCGCTCCGTGCTGTCCCATGGGCCAGTATGTTCATCTGTCCTCCTCCTGGCCTGGTATCATGATGTCCCTCGGTATCCCCCAGGGGACTGGTTTTTAGTGTCCCCACGGATGTGCTGGACATCCGTGGACACTAAAATTCAAGGGTGCTCAAGTCCCTCATAGGACTTGACACGGTATCTGCCTATAGCCTACACAAATCCTCCAAAATACTTTGAATTGTCTAGATTCTTGAAATAGCTAATACAATGTAAATGCTTTGTAAAGAGTTGTTAACGCTGTATTTTTATTTGATTATTTTGTTGTGGTATTCTGACTCTTTATTGTATTTTTCCAAATATTTTCAATCCACAGTTGGTTGGAACCGTGGATGCCCAGCCTACAGACATAGAGGGCTGAGTGTATTCCTATTCTGCAGGGAGACAGACTGAGGCGTCGCTAATGTAGGTCACACAGACAGCAAATGACAAGCAGAGAGATTCTGCATCAAGACTTCCTGCACCAAAGCCCTCAAAAGCACCAAGCACTGCATGAGTGAAAAGCATCTGTCAAAATTATTATAAACTCATGCCCGATTCGTATGTAACAAAAACAAAACCAACACAGCCTGGGTTTCTAAAGCAGCTTTCTCCTAAAAGCTCCACATGCTTTCAGCTCAGGATCTCCTTCCTCCTCATTTTCTGTTGGTCGTTTCTCTAACTGTTCTCTATAAGTGATTTCTTCCCAACACTCCTCTGAGAAAAGGAGGAAATGAGCAAAGTCAAATTGTATTACAGTCAGCCCCCAGGGAAGAGTGGGAGATTCTGCTTCACTGGACTTTGGTGTTTGAAAATATCACTCGACAAAGCCAGGCGTGGTGGCTCACGCCTGTAATCCAAGCACTTTGGAGGCCAAGGTGGGCGGATCACCTGAGGTCAGGAGTTCAAGACCAGCCTGACCAACATGGTGAAACCCTATCTTTAAAAAAATAAATAAATAAATAGAAAACATTACTCGACAGAAAAATGGGAAGCAATGGAAGTGATCATCAGCGGGATGGGATCAGCTGTGACACCACAGCCACAGGAGTGGCCATGAGGGAATCATTTAAAACAATCGTTACCGAGACTGTAGCAACAGGAAAATAATGCTTATAATTATGAAGGAAAGGAAAAGATAGGAAATTCTTCTTACAAGCACATGAAAATAAATTAAAAGCTCATGATCAATGTCTTGAAAGAACAATGCCTAAAAGGGAGTAGATGTGTCAGGGTCTAGGTATTAAGGCTGACTTCTTTCCCCCCTTAATTTCCTAAATATTCTGTAATATGACATAATGCCTTCATAAAAAGAATCACAGCTCTGTTTTTTTAGAGGTGATTCTTTATCAGATCACTAGATTAGAAAGACATTTCTAAACACAAATGCGTTGGAGAATATATTGAAATTTTAAAATGTTTGCTTTGAGGCACATAAAAATTCAAATTCTTGAACTTCAAAAAATACCAAAACACATAGGATAAAAGTTTGGGAGAAAATGCTCTAAAAATGTTAGTACAAGTTCAAGGGGTAGAGTATAGATTTTTACTTTTTTCTGTATAATTTTCTATAGTGTTACATTTTTTTTTACCGTGATAGCTTGATATTCTAATTATCAGGAAAAGAGTTATTCCCATTTTGAAAATAAGTTTGACATAAAAATTAAACTATAAGAAACTAGGGAAAATTTTTTTGACAATAAGATAGAACTCTTACAAATTCATAAGAAGAACATAAAGACCTCAATATATAATGGACAATTTACAAAATTGGATATTCAAATAATCAATAAATAGGTTTTCGAAGGTCAGTCTTACCAGAAAAAAAATAAAAGTTCATTAACTCAATGAAATAGCATTTCCGTTTTCACTTTCATCAAATCAACAAAATTATTTTTTAAAATCATGTTACTTAATAAAACCAGAGAGACAGAAACTCTCACATTCTACTTCTGAGAGTGTAGACACATAACAGAATTTCTAGAGAGTAACCTTGTAATAGAATAAGAATAACCAAAATATTCGTATCCTTCCACCCTATAACTCCAAGTCTAGGATATAATTCAAAAATTTAGCAAAGCTTTAACAACCACGCACATGTCTGTCACATTATTTATAATAATGCAAAACTGAACACATGCTAAATATTACCACCTGAATGCTGAATGATTAACTAAACTATGGTATGGCCATATATGAAATGTTTACCAAAATAATATGCTCTTGAAGTTTTTCATGATGGAGAAATGTGATGTTAACAGAATAATACAGGATATTAAATGATATAAACAGTATCATGCCAGCCACTATGCAAAACGTGATTGACATCTCTGGATGGAGCAATTCAGGGTGGGATTTTTTTCTCCTACTTCTTATTTTTTTATTTTCCAAATTGTGTACTTATACTCTCTTTGTCATAGAAAGAAGTGCTATTAAAAATACAAATTGAAATGAGGACACTGTCCCCAGGGGTAGTAGTTGGGGGACCCCAGTGTGGCAGAATAGAAAGATAAAGCACAGAGTCGGAGGGTGAGTGCTGTGCATCGAAATGGATGGCGAAGCCATGTTTCTGTGTGTTTGCTTGTTTGTTTTAAATGGACTTTAATTTTTACAGCAGCTTTAGGTTCACAGCAAAAGCGAGCAGAAGGTACGGAGGTTCCCCATACCCTCTGCCCCACACGTGCATAGCCACCCTCACTGCCGACATCCCCAGCACGGTGGGACATTCGTTACACCTGAGGCACCTCTGTGGCCGCATCATTAACCCCCATAGTTCATAGTTTACGTGAGAGCTCACTCTTGGTTTGTACGTTCTGTGGGTCTGGGCAATGGTACGTGTCTACCATTATAGTATCATATTGAATAGTTCCACTGCCCTAAGAATCCTCTGTGCTCTGCCTGTTCATCCTCTACCTCCATCCCCCAGCCCCTGGCAACCGCTGGTCATTTTTCCTGTCTCCATAGCTTAGCATTGTAAAACCGGAATGCCATATCATTGGAACCATACAATTGTAGCCTTTTCAGACTGGCTTCTCTCACTTAGCACTATGTGTTTAAGTTTCCTCCATGTCTCTTCATGGCTTGATAGTTCATTTCCTTTGGCTCTGAGTAATGTTCCATTTTCTGGATGCCCCAGTTTATTTACCCACTCACCTATTGCAGAACATCTTGGTTGCTTCTAAGTTCAAGCACTTATGAATAAAGCTGCTTAGGCCAGGCACGGTGGCTCACGCCTGCTATCCCAGCACACTGGGAGGCCGAGGAGGTGGGTGGATGATGAGGTCAGGAGTTCGAGACCAGCTTGACCAACATGGCAAAACCCTGTCTCTACTAAAAATACAAAAATTAGCCAGATGTGGTGGCACGCGCCTGTAATCCCAGCTACTCAGGAGGCTGAGGCAGGAGAATCGCCTGAACCTGGGAGGCAGAGTTTGCAGTAAGCCTAGTTCATGGCACTACACTCCAGCCTGGGCAACAGAGTGAGACTCCATCTAAAAAAGAAAAAAAAAAACTGCTATAAACATCCATGTATAGGTTTTTGTGTGGACATAGTATTTGACTCCTTTAGATAAATACCAAGAAGCATAACGGTTGAATTGTACTGTAAGAGTGTGTTTAGTTCCGTAAGAACTGTCAAACTGTCTTTCAAAGTGGCTGGACCATTTTGTATTCTCACCAGTAATGAATGAGCATCCAAATCCTTGCCAGCATTTGGTGTTCTGGATTTTGGCCATTCTAATAGGTGTGTAATGATATCTCATTGTCATTTGGGAGATGATTTTTTTAAAACCATGAACAACAGAGGCAAACAAAGAACAGTCCTCTTATCCCTTGGAGAGAAAAGAGTACCTGCCATTTTCTTCTCCAACTCAAGAATTGATTAAGAGGCTCTGAGATAGCAATATTACTATCCTCATCATCATTCCATCTTACGAAGCAACTTCTTCTTTATGCTATTTTGACTATCATAATAATCCTGCATTTAATGGAACTTTTTGCTGCCCTTTTATAGCTGGAAACATGGAGAAAGTGGGCTTACCTGACGGCACTCAGCTGGTAGGTCCTGGATTGAAATCAGTTAGCCCCTTGGTCATCTGTGGTGTCTGGAATAGACCAGCTTTGTACCTCCTTCTGGGACAGCAGACTTCACCTCTAACAGAGACAGGGAGAGGCCTGTCTTGCTCAGGATGCAGAAGATTCTAAGGTAGCACGAATTATCTCAGGGCAGCGTAAGTGTGATGTGGTGTTCAGGAAGGGCTCCCTAACTCAAATTATCCTACATCTTTCTCACATGTAAAATGCGACCACTCTCAAGTTCCATGATATTTTGGGAAGGGCGGAGAGATCTGGGGTCAGAAGTCATCACCTCTGCTGGGGGCAGTGGCTCACGCCTGTAATCCCAGCACTTTGGGAGACTGAGGCAGGCAGATTGCTTGAGCTCATGAATTCAAGAGCAGCCTGGGCAACATGATGAAACCCATTCTCTACAAAAAATTTAAAAATCAGCTGGGCATGGTGGTGTGAAGCTCTAGCCCCAGCTATTAGGGAGGCTGAGGTGTGAGGATTGCTTGAGCCCAAGAAGCTGCAGGGAGCCAAGATTGCACCACTGCACTCCAGCATGGGTGTCAGAGCCAGACTCTGCCCCAAAAAAAAAAAAAAAAAAAAAGCAAAAAGAAAAGAAAAGTAATCAGCTCCTCCATTTACCACTTTTCCATCCTTGAATATGTTACTTAAGCTGTTCAAGCCTAATCTATAATGTGGGGTAAACTATCCTCTTTAGGTTATTGTGGAAATAATGAACACTGTATTTACAGCCTCTGGAATATCAGAAATGACTGTAGATGGCAGCCATCTGTAATGGGTGGCAGATGCTATAACGGTGGGGTGTGCCCTGCTCATTGTCCTGCTTTCCTTTGGAACTCCCTCCTCGGTGGCTGTGGTTTGATGAGCTGTGTCTCTTACACTGTAATGTGCACATAGCCCAGTCTTGGGGATGAGCACATGAATTTTGGGCTCTCCTGGGAAAAGCCCAAGAAGAGCTTACCCTAGGATGCTCTATACTTGTAGGATCCAGAAGTTCCCCTTTCTGCTAGACTCACCGAGTTGGGAGGATGTGAGTCTAGAGCTCCCAGATGCCAGCTTGCCCACCACACGAAAGACCTGCCTGGAAGCTGAGGTCAAGATGAGTGGAGGGACGGAGAGACAGGGACAGAGAGAAAAGGAATTAATGTCATTTCTTGAGCATCTGTGATGCCTGAATCCTACCCACTTCCACCACCATCAGCCACAGAAACCAGTACATTTTTTTCTTGCTAAAACCAGTTTGAGGCCACTTGCAATCAGGAACCATGACTAATATACCTTTATCTTCTTGTTGTTGTTGTTTTTTGTTTTTTGAGATGGAGTCTTGCTCTGTCGCCCAGGCTGGAATACAACGTCACTAACCCAGCTCACTGCAACCTCTGCCTCCCAGGTTCAAGTGATTCTCTCACCTCAGCCTCATCTCACCTGCAGCTGGGATTACAGGCTCCCACCACAATGACTGGCTAATTTTTGTATTTTTAGTAGAGATGGGGTTTCACCATGTTGACCAGGTTGGTCTCAAACTCCTGACCTCAAGTGATCTGCCCACCTTGGCCTCCCAGAGTGCTGGGATTACAGGTGTGAGCACCTAGCCAATATACCATTATCTTAATAAAGACCTTCTGAGAGCCAACTCTAACGCATTTGTTATGCTACAGGTATCATCCAGCTAGTCTCTCTTGAGTGCCTGCATCTGACCCATTTGTATTAATTTTGGGACAAGTTTGAGTGGAAGAAGAAAAAAAATTACAGCTGGGTAGCAGGTATAAGCCAGAACTGTCCTGGGCAAATGGGTGTATGAATAGCTGGGTTAAGGGGTAGGAGTTCAGAATGAAGTTGGCAGAGAGGCTAAGGATGCGCAGCGCACTGTGCTCGGGCTAGCACAGAACACTGCGGCCCGTGCAGCCTGCCGGCCTTCCAGCTTTCCTTGAAGTGATCCTTGCAGATCAAAAGACAGCTCCCCACAGAACCGTCTGGAAGGCTCTGTCCCTGGACTTCTAAGGGACCCAGATGTTTAGATCCGATATCACCAGGCCGTGTAGAAGAGACCTGTCCAGCCTAGGTGACAGAGTAAGACTCCATCCAGTGAGTGGACCCCCAACTAACTCCAGAATATTAGCAAGGCCTCCAGCAATGAGTTACTTCCTTTTGCCACCAGCAAGTGAAGTCTCCAAGAGCAAAACCTTTTTCAAGATGATCATCTTGGCCGGGTGCGGTGGCTCAATCCTGTAATCCCCAGCACTCGGGGAGGCTGGGATGCGTGGATCACCTGAGGTCAGGAGTTCAAGACCAGCCGGGCCAACATGGTGAAACCCAGTCTGTACTAAAAATACAAAACTTAGCTGGGTATGGTGGAATGTACCTTTAATTCTAGCCACTCAGGAGGCTGAGGCAGGAGAATCGCTTGAACCAGGAGGCAGAGGTTGCGGTGAGCCGAGGTCGCACCGCTGCACTCCAGCCTGAGTAACAGGGTGAGACTCCATTTCAAAAAACAGATGATCAGCTTGCTTGTGTTTGTTCTGCATGTCTTTAAGCCTTAACTCCTGCGTGGTCTACGCTGTGGCTGAAAGTTGGTAGACTGAGATGACGAAGACGACAACACGGGAGCTAGACCAGAGGCCCTGGCTTCATCAATATGGGTCCTGGGGCCCTGGGCCAGTTGCTGCCTGCTTCTTTTAAGTGGGGCCATCATACTCACCAGGAAAGGCTGCTGGCCGAGGAGGGTTAGGGGTACCAGGCAGTCCCTGGCAAGGATGGATTTGGCTTGGTGAAGTGCAGTTGCTGTTATGACACCAGTCCCTTAGTTAATCTAGTATGTGCCCGCATTGTTGGTGAGACACAAGCGGCAGACCTCTGCTAGCTCTCCAGGTGGCCAAATAAAGGTGCAGAAAAGCCCAGGCGCAGTGATGCACGCCTGTAATCCCAGCACTTCGGGAGACAGAGGCAGGCAGACCACTAAGTCAAGAGATTGAGACCATCCTGGCCAACACGGTGAAACCCTGTCTCTACTAAAAATACAAAAATTAGCTAGGCATGGTGGTGGGCACCTGTAGTCCCAGCTACTTGGGAGGCTGAGGCAGGAGAATCGCTTGAACCCAGGAGGGGGAGGTTGCACTGAGCTGAGATCGCGCCACTGCACTCCAGCCTGGGTGACAGAGCAAGACTCTGTCTCAAAAAAAAAAAAAAAAAGATGCAGAAAAGCAAACAGCCCTTTGCCCTTTGCCCAGCACTCCTTCTTTAATAAACCACAGCTTAGTCCCTATAGAAGTAAGATTCCAGACTTTGGAAATACTCACTGGAAATTTACTCTAATTATCTGTTTTAAAAACGACACAACAGAGTGCTGAGATGAGACCGCACAGGTACATGTTTAAGCATTTCTAAAGTCTCATTTGTTCATAAACAAACCTACAAGCCATGACACCACTAAGATGGCTGACCGCTTCTTTGAAACTGGGCTTCATTTACAAATTACTTGGTGCCCCTTCGGAAGGCAATTTCTGGTGTTTAACCAAAGCCTTACAAACACATGCATCACAAAGTCTATCCTTAGAATAGACTCATTAGTACAACGAGGTCCTCACAAGAGTGAAATACTGAAAAGCTGGAAAGAAGCTAACGTCCAGGCATGGATTGGTTAAAATTGCTCATTTTTAGATTTGGTTTATCCATGCAGTTGATCCTCGAACAACATGAGTTTGAACTGCATGGATCCACATATATGTGATTTCTTCCGCCTCTACCACTCCTGAAATAGCAAAACCAGCCTCTCCTCTTCCTCTTCCTCCTCAGCCTACTCAACGTGAAGACGATAAAGATGAAGACTTTTATGATGATCCATGTCCACTTAATGAATAGTAAATATATGTTCTGTTCCTTACCATTTTCTTAATAACATTCTCTTTTCTCTAGCTTGCTCTAGTGTAAGAATACAGTATATAATACATATCACGTATAGAATGTGTATTAACTGTTCGTGTGATCAGGAAGGCTTCTGATGAAGAGTAGGCTATTCGTAGTTAAGTTTTGTGGGTGACAAAAGTTATGCACAGATTTCCAGCTGTGTGAGGGGTCAGTGCCCCCAACTACTGCACTGATCAAGGGTCAATTGTATTTTGAATATTAAGCTCCCATTAAAAATTGATAAATAAGACTTCAACATTTTAAAAGCTTGCTCTTCCAAAGACACTGTTATGAAAATGAAGCAGTAATCCACTCAGATAAAACTTTTCTTGGTACAGATGTTTAACAAAGGACTTGTATCCAGGAACAAATGAAGAACGGTCATAACTCAATAAGGAAAACAGTCTATTTTAAAAAGAAAAAACGGGCAAATGATTTGAAAAGACCCTTCACCACAGCAGCTATGCAAATGGCAGTAAGCACGGGAGAAGATGCTCGACTCTATGGGTCTTTAGGGAAATACAAATTGAAACCACAATGAGTTAACGCCACAGACTCACAAAATGGTTAAATTTAAAAGGCTGACAACACCGAACACTGGTGGGAGTGGGAGCAACTGGAGCTCTACCCAAAGCTACCGTCCCTTATACCAGAGTCCTCCTTCGGTTGGGATGAATTTTCCCTTTTCATTTTTCCTGCCGCGCCATCTCCTACCCCAGTTCATCATATGTATCTGGAATCTGATCTTGGGCCCTGCTGAGTGTTTTACGCCATGAGTGTCCCTGTGGCTACAAATGAATACCTGGCTATAGAGGGGCTCCCCAACTTCAGAGCCGACATGGCCACCTCAGCCTTGCCCAGACAGCCCCCAGCACATACGGGGCTTTGCATGTGTCCTTCCTAAAGACAGGGGCACACAAATCTGACTTCCCCAACTCTCCTCCCCCATTTCCTCACCTGGTGACTTGGGCACCCGCCTCACCTTTACAGACACATGCAGGTGTCACCTTCTCCAGGGAGATCTCTTTGACTCATCTAACTCAGGTGGCTAAGTGGCTCTCATCTGTCCTCCCCCGGGGTCCTGCCCTTGCCTTTCTTGCACACCCAACTCCCCTCCAAAAAAGTCCTTCTGTCATAGTGGGGGAAAGGTGCCCTGGGATCCAATTCTTAACTCTGGCAGTGAACAAGGGTACATTCCCCCTGGGATTCCCTTTGCCTGCTGAGGATGAAAGTTAGGGGAGGAGGCTATGAAATCTCCTCCTGCTCAGACACCCCGTTGAGAAATGGCAACTCCTTGTACAGAATGTGGGCTGCCCTTGAGTACATGTGATGCTCAGAGCCGCAGCCTCCAGCTGTGGCTCCTGAGGGCAGGGCTGGGTCTGCTTAGTTCTGACCCCCAGTTACCTCTCTGAGGCTGGCCACAGATCAGACACCCAATAAATGTATGGGAGTGGTCCACCCAACCTCAGAGAAGGGGCTCAGCACCAGGAGGGTGGGACCCACCTAGAGCTGGGAGCTCATCGTCCAAAGTCACCTACTTATCTGTCTTTCTGCTTCTGTCCTGCCCTGTCACCTCATCTCTCTCTGTTACTGACATTTGGCATGGATGTGAGCTTAGGGTTTTGTAAGTCACTGGACATATTTAACTCACTTCTTCCCTGCTGACCTCTATTGCTTCCAGAGCTGGTTTCTATCTACCCACCACTTCATTACTGTGTTCTGGGCATGGAAGGAAGCGCAGGACCCAGTGAGCACAATTGGCAGGACCTCGGATGGCAGCGTGGCAGCACAGAGACAAACGTTCACCAGGACGCAGCTGGTCCGCATCACTCTTGTAGTGAAATCATGTTTCTCGCATTTTATATTTTACAGAGAGGGACACAGAACATAATCGTTTTTGTTCATTCTAAGTAAACATCTGACAATGCTCAATTCAGTGGGTTCTGTCCCCCAACACAACAATGCTGCCTTAAATAAAAGATGCCTAAAACTATGTGCATCTCCACCCACAATCCTGGCTGTGCAAGAAACACTTGACTTCTTCGACTCTTCTCTTTCAAGTCCTTCTTTTGTCATGGGTCACTTCTGTCCCCCACCCCTATTCTTAGAAAGCTCTGGTTCTCCCATCTGTCCCCCAGCCGATTCTCCATGCATGGCATGTTGGGGTGCTTCTTTCCTCGTCAGCCCTGCCTGAGGCTCATATGTCACCCACACAGCTGCGCCCCAGGTCTGTTTCAGGGCGGGGGAAACAGTCTACATTCCTCTGGCCTTAGGATGCTCAACTCTGGTGGGTGTCTCGTGCAGTTGGAAAGACAGACAGACATAAGGAATCATTTTGCTTTTCCTTCCAGGTTAAGGTCGGGGACAACACTTTGAGGCTTCCTGGAGCCTACTGCCCAGACTGGGGCAGATGTTTCTCCTGCCTTCTGTAGGACTGCTGGGGGCAGCTCCAGGCAAGGTCTTCTCTGCTCTCAGATTCTCCTAAAGCTAACTGGGATTTCTGCCACTCTGCACATCCCTGGGGATTGGTCCTGGGTCTAGGGTCTCTCCTGGAGAAACATCCAAGTTCTCTTCACTTCCTCTTTGATTCTTTACAGTCCTGCCCTCAGTGCTGCTCTGGTCAGGCAGGAGGAAATCTTGTTCTGGGTTAATTCATCAGGCATTGCCCGCAGTGTGCCGATTTGTAAACAGAGTCGGGCTTTTAGAAGTCAAAAGCCAAGATTTTGATCCATTCCTCGAGGCCATGAAGGCAGACAGCTCATTGGCTTGAACCAGGAGGGTATAAGTAACAGGAAACGTGGAGGGGAGATCACTTGTTGGCTAGCATTCCTAAGATTATTTTGTGTCTATCCATATTTACATATGATCATTTATGCAAACCCCACTGTAAACTTGAAGATGAAGGTGTTTTTTGCAATCTAGTTACAACTTAACACAGGCTGCTTCTAAATGCAGAAACAGCTGTTTGACGGGAATTCTGCCTCCCAGGCAGTGCAATCTTCCCAGTCAGCGTTCACTGAGTCCTGAGCAAGCCTGGACACTGGGGACATACACAGAAGAGAATCAGTTAAGTCCCTGCCCACATAGAGCCCACAGTCTGGAAGAAGACAGATGATGATCATTTGCAGAATAAAGTACCGCCTGTTGCCAAAACTCCTACAAGTTGGAGTGCACGCTGAGCAAGGGTAGACATCTGAAATTGGCTTTTGCAGATGCACAAACCTTTGGAGGAAAGTAACTGCCTTAGAGCTCTCAGAGAACTCACTAAGTGCAGCTGAATCTGCCTCGTGGGTAGGGACATCCCTGCAGCCAACACTGTGACTTACTACTCTAAAACGCTGGCCCTTTTGCAGGCCATCTGCAGGAGCTAAGGCATTCCCAAGCAGTGAGCAGGCTCTTGGCCTAGCATCTTGGAGAGTCATGAGGCAGCCCAGGCCTAGGCCCACCCTGCCCCAGGGTCCAGGTGGGGTCAATTTGGCAGCCTGGAGGGAGCTGGGTTCCAGGGATTCTTGGAGGAAGCCTGGCTGCACACTCAGCCCCAGGCACTCTGTAATGCACTCAGCACTAGAGCTGCATGTGTCTGCACCGCCCCCCAAGGCTACCTTCCTGAGCTCTGCTTCCACCTGTAGCTTGCTCTCCTTCAGGCCTCCCCACCTCTCACCTTGCTTTGCTCTCTTCTTGGACCCTGGACCCTGGACCCCCCCTCCAACTCGCCCTCTCCTTTGCCCAGAGATTTTTCTAAAATGTCCATGTGACCATGCAACTCTCTTGCCCTTCACTACCTCCCCAAGGAGATTTTAAGATAAGTTCCTAATATCTTAAGATGCGTGCACAGGGCTTCCTTCCACACCCTACCCTCAACCGACTCCTGGGCCCGGCTCCCTCTTTTTTTTTTTTTTTTTTTTATAAAAAAAAAAAGGAGAAAGAAAGAAAAAAGAATGAAGGAGAGGAAGAAAGAGAAAGAGGAAGAGGGAGAGAGAACGGGGGTGTTGCTTTATTGCCCGGGCTAGAATGCAGTCTAAAAATGGGTATGCCTGTAATTGTGCTTAATAATAGAAACAAGAAAAAAAAATGAGGGAAGAAAATAACAAACAAGCAGCCAACCAATATTTCATTTAAACCTGTAAATAGGTGTGATGTGGTACTGACAAGAGTGTATATTTTGTGTATTTAAAGTGGAGAGTTCTATAAATGTTAATTAAGTTTACTTGTTCCGGGTCTGAGTTCAAATCCTGGATATCGTTGTTAATTTTCTGTCTCATTGATCTGTCTAATATTGATGTTGAAGTCTCCCACTATTATTGTGTGGGAGTCCAAGTTTCTTTATAAGTCTTATTTATCTGGGTATTCCTGTATTGGGTGCGTATATATTCAGGATCTTTAGCTCTTCTTGTTGCATTGATCCTTTTATCATTATGTAATAATGTCCTTCTTTGCTACTTTTGATCTTTGTTGCTTTAAAGCGACTCCTGCTTTTTATTTATTTATTTATTTTTGCTCTCCATTTGGTTGGTAAATCTTTCTCCATCCCTTTGTTTTGAGTCTTTGTGTAACCTTGCATGTGAGATGGGTCTGGATGCAGCATACCGATGGGTTTTGGCTTTTTTTTGCCTGTCTGTTTCTTTGGATTGGGGGATTTAGTCGATTTAAATTTAGAGTTAATAATAATATATGTGAGTTTAACACTGTCATTTAATGTTAGCTGGCTGTTTTGCCTATTAGTTGATGTAAATTCTTGATTATATTGATGCTCTTTACTGTTTGGTATTTTTTAGAAAGGCTGATACTGGTTGTTCCTTTCTCTGCGTAGTGGTTCTTTCAGAAGCTCTTGTAAAGCAGGCCTGGTGGTGATGAAATCTCTGAGTGCTTGCTTGTTCACAAAAGATTTTATTTTTCCTTCGCTTATGAAGCTTAGTTTGGCTGGATATGAAATTCTGGGTTGAAAGTTCTTTTCTTTAAGGATGTTGAATATTGGCCCCCATTCTCTTCTGTCTTGTAGGGTTTCTGCTGAGAGATCTGCTGTGAGTCTGATAGGCTTCCCTTTATGGGTAACCTGACCTTTCTCTCTGGCTGCCCTTAGTATTTTCTCCTCATTTCAACCCTGGTGAATCTGGCAATTATGTGCCTTGATGTTGGTCTTCTTGGGGAATATCTATGTGGTGTTCTCTGTATTACTTGGAGTTGAATATTGTCCTGCCTTGCTGGGTTGGGAAAGTTTTCCTGAATAATATCCTGAAGCGTATTTTCCAACTTGGATTGATTTCTTCGTCACGTTCAGGTACACCTATCAAACGTAGATTAGGTCTTTTCACATAGTCCCATATTTCTTGGAGACTTTGCTCGTTCCTTTTTATCCTTTTTTCTCTAATCTTGTCTTCTCGTTTTATTTCATTAAGTTGGTCTTCGACCTCTGATATCTTTTCTTCTGCTTGATCGATTCAGCTGTTAAAACTTGTGCATACTTCGCGAAGTTCTCATATTGTGTTTTTCAGCTCCATTAATTCACTTATATTCCTCTCTAAATTGTGTATTCTTGTTAACATTTCATCAAAACTTTTTTCGAAATTCTTAGTTTCTTTGCATTGGGTTAGAACAAGTTCTTTTAATTCCCAGAAGTTTCTTATCATCCACTTTTTAAAGCCTGCTTCTGCTAATGGAACACAGTCTTTCTCCATCAGGCCTTGTTCTGTTGCTGATGAGGAACTGTGATCTCCTATAGAGGGAGAGGCGTTCTGAGTTTGGGTATTCTCAGCCTTTTTAGGCTGGTTTCTTCCCTTCGTTATAAATTTATCCATCTGTGGCCTTTATAATTACCGTCTTTATAGTTGGGTTTCTGAATGGACGTCCAGCTTGTTGATTCCCGGTGCTAGAATCTGAGCAACCCACTGCGCCGGCCAAACCAGCAGCTTTAAGATTGATGGTGCTTTTCTGACTCTGCACCAAGAGCTGCCACACCAAGGCAGCGGCAAAACCGCCTCGCCGGCCTCAAGAGTCGTGCTGGTGACCCGTGGGGCTCCTCTGCTGGGAATCTCCTGGTGCGTGAGCAACAAAAATTCATCTGAAAGTGTGGCGTCCTCTCATTCCCTGCGCTTTCAGTGGGAGCTACAATCCCGAGCTGCTAGTGATCGGCCATCTTGGATCTCTCCAGCTCCCTCTTACCTCTGTCCCTCCATCTCTGAGCACATTCAGGTTCAAGCCAGCCCCAGCCCTGCCTGCCAGCCCTCACCTGCAGGCCTTGGCACAAGCTGCACTTGCCTCATTGGTTCCCACTCATCTTTCTAGACCCAGTTCAAGATCCTTGCCATCCTGGAAGCCTTTCAGGTTCACCAGCTGGCCGGCACCGCTGTCACGAGGTCTCACAGCTCCCATTCCACCTTATTAGCCCCTGTCTCTCCCAACCAGGAGGTGCCACCTTATTTATCACTGATCTCCATCTGGCGTGTGCACTCCAATGTGCATCCTGGGAGAAGCAGAGGAGAGCTGGAGGGAAGGGGAAAGGAAGGTCGTGCTGCTTGTAACTACCCTGACTGGATGAAGCCCTTCTCTGGGGTGAGCTCTGCTCACTTCCCCAGTGCACCCTCAACAGCCACCAAACAGCCGGCCCTGAAGGCGGACAGAGATGCACAGGAAGGCCTACATGCTCTATTATCTTTTTTTCTGAAGAAGTCTTTATTTTATTTTATATTATTTTTATTTTTTTTGAGACAAAGTCTTGTTCTGTTGCCCAGGCTGGAGTACAATAGCTGGGACTATAGGACCGGCGCCGCCACGCCCGGCTAATTTTTGTATTTTCAGTAGAGACAGGGTTTAACCATGTTGGCCACGCTGGTCTCGAACTCCTGATCTCAGGTGATCCGCCTCCCTCAGCCTCCCAAAATGTTGGGATTACAGGTGTGAGCCGCTGCACCCAGCCAAAAAGTCTTTATTTTGCATTATTTTTCTTTGCTTTTTATTTTGAATTAATGACAAATTCACAGGAAGCTGCAAGATCATATAAAGAGATCCTGTGTACCCTTCTCCCCGTGTCCCCCAGTGGTGACGTCCTGCATAACTACAGTGCCATATAAAAACCAGGGATTTGACATTGGTACAATATATGTGAATGGGTCTTTGTCATTTCATCAAATGTGTAGATCATAGTGCTCCTGGGCCAAACTGAGGTTCGGGCTGCTAGTTCTCCTGGCCCAATAACGAGATGCAGATGAACCGGGGAGGAAGAGAGGTTTTATTTCTGCAACTGGTTAAGGGAGAAGGCCTGGAAATTATCGCCAGACCAACTCAAAATTACAAGGTTTTCCAGTGCTTATATACCTTTTTCTTTCTTTCTTTCTCTTTTTTTTTTTTTTTT
>NW_016108178.1:231710-233806 GCF_001604975.1 Cebus imitator | reverse complement strand
AAAAAAAAAAAAAAAGAATATTGTATAATGGAATCATAGAGTATGTAGTTTCACTCAATAACATATTCCTGAGAGCCAGTTTTAGAATATTGCAAGTAAAACTACTATGAACAACGGTGTACGTGTCTTTGTGTAAACATGAGTTTTCATTTCTCTAGATAAATACCCAGGAGAACAATTGCCAGATCACGTGACAAGTGTATTTAGCTTTCTAAGAAATTGCCAAACTCTTTTCCAGACTGGCTCTACCGTTCTCCATTCCCACCAGCCACGTGCGGGAGATCTCGTTTCTCCGCATCCTCACCAGCATTTGGTGTTGTCACTGTTTTCCATTTTCGCTGTTCTAATAAGCATATAGTGATATCTCATCATGGTCTTAATTTGCATTTCCCTAATGGCTAGTGATGCTGAATATCTTTGTATGAGCTGGTTTGCCATCTGTATCTCCTCTTCAATGAAATGTCTCTTTATGCCTTCTGCCTAATTTCTAATTGGACTGCTTTTTTTCACTGTTGAGTTTTGAGAGCTCTTTATGTATTCTAGATAATAGTCCTTTGTAGGATATGTGGTTTGCAAATATTTTCTCACAGTCCGTTACTTGTCTTTTCAACCATTTAAGAGGGGTTTTTGAAGAGCAAAAGTTTTTAATTTTGATGAAATTCAATTGATCCATTTTTTTTTCTTTCAAGGATTGTACTTTTGATGTCATATTTAAGACATCTTCACCAAGCCTCAGGTCCATAAGACTTTTCCATATATTGTCTTCTAAGAGAGTTCTAGTTTTATAACTTACATTTAAATCTATGACTCACTTTGAGTCAGCTTTTCAACAGATGTGAAGTTTAGGTCAACGTTTGTTTTTTTGCCTCTCGATACCCAATTGCTCCAGCACCATTCATTGAAATGACTACCATCCTTCCATGGATAACTTTTGCACCTTTGTCAAAAATCAACTGGCAGCACTTGTGAGGGACTATTTCTCAGTTTTCTTTTTTGGGAGCTGTTCTCTAATTTGTTCCTTTATCTATGTGTCCGTTCCTTTGCTGATCCCATGTAGAGTTAATTACTGTACCTGTATGGTAAGCCTTGAAAGCAGGTAGAAAGCTTTCCCCCAATTAATTCTTCCTTTTGGAAGTTGCTCCAGCTATTGTATAACAAAGAATTTGATTGGCTGGTTCCTAGGAAGGAGCCTAACTCCTCAGAATTTTCCAAGAAACAGGAATGTCTGTTATTCACAAGCGCCTTGGATCCCACCTGGGTTTATGATAAGAGATGACATGACTCAGGATGGGGCTGGTCACCAGAAAGGCCAGCCATGCTTTTAGAGGGTCCAGGCTTTGAGCTGGCCCAACCTCCACAGAAAGGAGGAGGCTGGACAGTGCATTCAATCAGATGATCCGCGTTCAATCAGTCATGCCTATGTGATGAAACTTCCAAAAAAAAGTCTAGACACTAAAGCTCAGTGGAACTTCCGGATTGGTTAACACATCGGTGTACCAGGAGGGTGATGCATTCTGATTCCACAGGGAAAGGGCACAGAAGCTCTGCATCCAGGACCTCCCAGGCCTCTCCCTATGTGTCTCTTCATGTGATGTTTCCTGACTTGTATCTCTTATTTTAAAAAACCAGTAATCATAAATATAGGGCTTTCCTGAGTTCTGAGTGTTATTATAGTGAATTCTCGAACCTGAGGAGGTCACGGGAACCCCCAGGCTTTTAGCCAGTTAGTCAGAAGAGCAGGTGTCCTGGAAACCCCACTGTGGCTGGTGTCTGGCAGGAAGAAGTCTTGCTGTGGTCCATGTCCTTTAATTAGTGAGGTCTGTGCTAACTCTGGATGGCTTCTGCCAAAATTGTCCTGCAGTACACCTCACTGGTGTCAGAATAGTTTGGGTTGATTGAATGGAATAACTGTTCTAGGCCCTTTGCCTTTCCATATAAATTTTAGGATAATCCTGTCTATGACTGCTTTCATTAGAATTTTCTATTAGACGATCAAGTCATTTACAGATAGGGATAGTTTTATTTCTGCCTTTCTTATCTGTATAACTTTAATTTCCTTTTCTTTTTTTTTTTTTTTTTTTTTTTTTTTTTTTTTT
>NW_016108178.1:228753-231679 GCF_001604975.1 Cebus imitator | reverse complement strand
TTTTAAGAGACAGGTTCTCGCTATGTTGCCCAGGCTGGAATGCAGTGGCTATTCACAGGCACAATACCACTACTGATCAGCATAGGAGTTTTGACCTGCTCCGTTTCCGACCTGGGCCAGTTCACCCCTCCTTAGGCAACCTGGTGGTCCCCGGCTCCCGGGAGGTCACCGTATTGATGCCGAACTTAGTGCGGATGCCCGATTGGCATAGCGCACTGCAGCCCAGAACTCCTGGGCTCAAGCGATCCTCCCACCTCAGCCTCCGGAGTAGCTGGGACTACAGGCACGCGCCACCACGCCTGGCTTTAATTTCCTTTTCTTGAGTTACTGCGCTGGCTAGTGCCTCCAGTACTATGTTGAATAGCAGTGGTAAGAGTGGACATCCTTGCCTGATTCTCGATGTTAAGGAGAAAGCATCAATCTTTCACCAAGTATATTAGCTGCAGGTTCCTTGTCGATGTTCTTTATCAAGTTAAGGAAGTTCTCCCAGATTCCTGGTTTTCTGAGAGTTTTCATCAAAAATGAGTTGAATTTTGCCAAGTGCTTTTCCTAGATCAGTTGATAGGATCATATGATTGAATATCAAACCAACCTTGCTGGAATAAATCCCTCTTGGAGTTATACATGATTTATCATCATGTATAATCTTTGTATATATTGCTGAATTCTATTTGCTAATATTTTTGTTAAGATTTTTTGCATCCATAGTCATGTCATATATCATCATCTAAACATTTAACATCAGTATTTTCTGAATGAATCATTTGGGGATATCCTTTTTGTAAGTTACGTCAATGAACGTTGGATTAAACACTCAAGAGTTTATTTTTCCCACATAATAATAAGTCTACAGAAAGGTAGCCTTGGGAAGATGCAGTTGTGCAAAGGTGTCATCCAGGACAGAGGTTCCTTCCGTTTTCCAACTCAGTCTCTCTGGGAGTAGTTTGTGAGAGATTTGTCCTCACAGCTGCAGGACAGCTGCTGTAACTCCTGCATTAATTAGGGAGAAGGGGAAGGGCAAAAAGTAAAGAGCTGAAGCAAGAACCCCTCAAGTGTGTCCCTTGTACAAACATCCAGAAGCCCGGCCTAAGGAATGACTTTTACTTTCATTCTGTTGGCCAGACCTGGGTCATGCACCACGCTTAGCAACGAGGACGTTTGGGGAAGTGAGCATTAAAGCAGACACAGCACTCTGACCGTTCTGCTGACGGTGTGGAGGAAGAAGAGAGGCAACAGATGCAGGTGCCCTGTTTTACCTGCCTGACCACGTGACAGCAAGTTCCTGTCAGCCATGTCTGGGTAGGATTTCAGTTTCTGTTTAAGATCATACTGGCAAGTAGATTACTGTGTCTCAAGGTTAATATAAGACAATGGGGCAGATTTCATACATCAAAGTTGGCATCAAGTCAAGAGAAGGCCAAACAACTTCATAAGGCCCCCATAAAAAAAGCTTCACAATAGTTTGGGTAAAGTAGTTGGAGAATAGTCTTCTCCTAACACCAGGTTCTATGGGCATGCCAGCTACACCTGTCAATTACAACAGAGCAACAGCTTGTACCCAGGCAAAGAGGATAATAAAACCACATCCTTCATCACATTCAATTTTGTTGTTATTTTTATTTTATGGGTTTTACCGATTTTTTCCAACTTTTCCTAATGGAAAATTTCAAACATAAATTTGAAAGAATAACACAACAAATACTCATATACTTGTGATCTCAATGCAACAGTTCTGACCACTTTGTTACAAATATCTGTGGGGAAAAATTATGTATTTATTATAAATATATATATATATGAACCATGAAAGTTCATTGCAGATGACACTTCACTCCTAAAGATTTCAGTGTGGGCTGGGCATGGTGGCTCACAACTGTAATCTCAGCACTTTGAGAGGTCGAGGCGGGTGAATCACCTGAGGTCAGGTGTTCAAAACCAGCCTGGCCAACATGCAAAACCCCATCTCTACAAAAAAAATACAAAAATGAGTCCGATACGGCGGCATATACCTGTAATCCCAGCTACTCTGGAGGCTGAGGTGGGAGAATTGCTTGAACCCGTGCAGTAAAGGTTACAGTGAGCCAAGATCAAGCCACTACACTCCAGCCTGGGCAACAGAGGAAGACTCCATCTCAAAAAAATAAATACATACATAAATAAAGATTTCAGTGTGCATCTCCTAAAAATAAGAATTTCTGCATAAACATACTGCCATTATCATGCCTTGGAAATTTAACAATGTCTGTTATTTATTATCTAATCCACATTAAATTTAATTTAACTTTACCAGTTGTCACCCTGGCATTTTTAAAGGTGTTAAAAACAGAATTCAGTTAAGGTTCACACATTGGATTTGTTGCTAGGATACTTCAGTCCGTTTTGCACAGCCCCCACTAGCTTTTGAGATGATGTATTACCTGTTTGAGGAAACCAGGTCAGTTTTCCTAAAGAATGCCCCATATTCTGAATGCTGTTTCCTTGGTCTTTGGTTTAACCTGTTCCCCTGGACTTATGATAAACTGGAAGTCATATCTGGACCCTTTTCGGCAGATACACTTCACACTGCATCACAACAGGAAGTGCCTAATGTCAGCTGGTCCCGTTGTTAACAAGACCCAGTTCGATCACTTGGCTGAGTGGGTGACAACCTGCTCCTTCCATCATTAAGATTTGTTTTCATCTTGCAATTAGCAGATGAGCTGCAGGATGGTCATTTAGCACCATGCAAGTGTCCTGACCCCCAGCAAGCTCTAACTAGCGGCTTAACCTTCCCCAGATGATTCATTTCCAAATCAATTACTTCACTGGAGCTTGCACAGTCGTTATTTTCTAATTCTATCAATCTTTCTAAAAAGCATTTTTGCTAAAAAGATAATGCAAATGCTTAATTATTTCTCTTTATTTCCAGAATGAGAAATTTGTAGAA
>NW_016108178.1:225238-227053 GCF_001604975.1 Cebus imitator | reverse complement strand
AGCACCTTGGGAGGCCAAGGCGGGTGGATCACGAGGTCAAGAGATCGAGACCATCCTGGTCAACATGGTGAAACCCCGTCTCTACTAAAAATACAAAAAATTAGCTGGGCATGGTGGCGCACGCCTGTAATTCCAGCTACTCGGAAGGCTGAGGCAGGAGAATTGCCTGAACCCAGGAGGCGGAGGTTGGGGTGAGCCGAGATCGTGCCACTGCACTCCAGCCTGGGTAACAGGAGCGAAACTCCGTCTCAAAAAAAAAAAAAAGAAAAGAAAAATACAAAAATTACCTGGTCATGGTAGTGGGTATCTGTAATCCCAGCTACTCATAAGGCTGAGACAGGGAGAATCGCTTGAACCAGGAAGGCAGAGGTTGCAGTGAGCCGAGATTGGTCCACTAGACTCCAGCCTGGGCAATAAAGAGCAAAACTCCATCTCAAAAAAAAGACATAATAATCAAATCACTTAAGCCATAGTTTCAAGTAAACATGTCACAGTGAAGTTTGTTGTAGAGTCTTCTTTCTTGAACAGCAAGAAAATGTACAAAGTTAGTTTTTAAAAATTTACAAATTTAATTTTTAAATATTTATACAAATGAGTTATTTATAATAAACCTGTATCATTCTCACAAATTAAAAATAATATTTTTAACTGGCTATTAAAACATAATTTAAATTTAAATTTTAAATTATGTTTAAAACATAATTTAAACCCACACTTTTGCATTTGGGGTAAGTGATTTTTTTTCCTCTAAAAGATGACCAATACCACCACAGACCCAGACTTGACTTTTGTGTGTCAACTAGTAACTGCAAGTGACCCGAAGGTGAGTGGTATAAAAACGTATGATGAGCTTACGTCTGATTTATTTCACATATATTTCTTTTGCAATTCTGGATAATACATGTCCAATTTTAGAAAGAGCAGAAAACACAGACAAGCTCAGCAAAGAACAGGTGTTCTGATTCAGGGCCAATAATAAATCAGCGCCTCCCTAGAAAGAAAAGGCAGAGAGGAAGGAGCTCCCGATGTCGCAAGGCATTCCCATGAGAGGGTGAAGGGCTTGCCCATGCTGTCGTATACCCCCCAACACCCTGGTCCAGCCAGGGCCGCTACAGCCACCCCGAGCCTGGGAGCCACACCAAGGGGGCCGGCCGCTGCTGCTCAGGCCACACACGTAGCCACGGCCTGCTCACTTCCATCTGGTTAGCTCCAGTCTAACATTTCTGTTCCAGCTGCCTCCAGCTACATCTCTATTAACGCATACATCCTCGGGTACATGCATATTTTTCTCTGTCCTTCACCCTGTTCTTCCCCTCTGGCCTCCACATAGGACCTCACGAAGCCAGACCATAAGATCTGCAGGGACTCTCAGGCACCATCCATCCTGTCCAGCAGCTCGGTGAGGAGACCAAAACCAAGGTCCAGGGAGGGAACTAGCTGAGGGTCACATCTCTAGTAACACAAGCCTCCTGCCCCAGGCCGATTCTGCCCTGGAATTTCCTCCTTTGTGTACTGTATTTCAGGCACACTCCTGATAAGCCCCTAAAATGCCTCTTCCCCACAGTTCCACCAGAAAGAGGAGGGCAGGAGGACCTCAGGCACACTGCAGGTAGATAAGTGAAGATTTCTGCACCTGTCCCTTGCCACCTCCCTGAAAGAGCCTGGGAAAGGTAGAGGCTTACTTTATTAGCTTTCCCTGCAATGGAGTGGACATTTGACACAGCTCTGGGAAATGAGACTTGAGTGAAAATCTTCCAGGATTGGGAAGGTTTTTTTCCTTTCTTTTTTTTTTTTCTTTCTTTTTTTTTTTTTTTT
>NW_016108178.1:172447-225116 GCF_001604975.1 Cebus imitator | reverse complement strand
TGGGTTCAGGCAATTCTCCTGCCTCAGCCTCCTGAGTAGCTGGGATTACAGGCACGCACCACCATGCCCAGCTAATGTTTTGTAATTTTAGTAGAGACGGAGTTTCACCATGTTGACCAGGATCCTTTCTTTTTTTTTTTAAGAGACAGGGTCTTGCTCTGTGACCCAGGCTGGAATGCAGTGGCACAATCATGGCTCATTGCAGCCTCAACCTCCCAGGCTCAAGCAATCCTCCTACCTCAGCCTTCTGATTTGCTGAGACCACAGGTGCATGCCACCACACCCGAATAATTTCTTTTTTTTTATTTTTTGTAGAGATGGAGGGGCTCACTAAGCTGTCTAGGCTGGTCTTGAACTCCTAGCCTCAAGTGATTCTCCTGCCTTGGCCTCCCAAAGATCTGGGATTACAAGTATGAGCCACCACACCCGGCCTCCTTTTCTTGATTAAAGGGAAACATGCAGCTGGCACCTTCTGGTCCCTCCCTGCTGCCTTGAACACCAATACGACGTCTGGAGCTGCAGCACGTCTTTTGCAATCATGAGGCAACAAGCAGAAGTCCAAGAGGCCTGCAGACAAGGCCGTACGGACGTCAGGGCTTGCTGAATCAATGTAGCCGGTTCCCTGGTTTGGTGCTCATGTTCTGCAACTAGGCCTCTAGCAAAAAGGATTTTCTGTTTCTTGTAGCAAAAACTCTTAACTGATGCTTACCGCCACCAGTCACAAACAAGTCCACTTAGCAGATAATTACCGAACACTGATGTGAGCCTGACTCTAAGGATACAGACATGAATGCACTGGGGCTACGAGTAAATGTGTGTTCTTAGACAATTCTATAAAGTAAATATTCTTGTCTGGGGCAATCAATGCATGAGCAGGCCAGCACCAGACGTGATTCATGACGGCGCTGGGCCCAAATGATAAGATGTGTCTGCAGACCTCGTCCCCTCAGGCTCCTTTCTTCTTCAAATTGAGAAGCCTGGAGAAAATCGGCTGGTTGGCAAGGGACACTGAAGTGGAAGGTGAGAAGTGGAGGCACCCCTGGAGTGAGAGAACGCAGTGCTGGGGAACACAGACGGACAGAGAGAGAGAGGAGAAGGAGGGAGAAGGAGGGAGTGTGGGAGGGAACAGCACACACATGCAGGAGCGCAGCAGGTCCCAGGGCCCGCACCCCTGCCTGATAGTCCTCGTGACACCATTACACACAAGAAAAGGCCCAGAGGTGCTCAGACCCAGAGCCACTGGGGACCCACAGTGACCCCCTCCTCAATCTGTGAGGATGTGGGCCAGTCCCATTTTTTTTTTCTTTTTTTTGCTATAAAGATGTTTTATTAGGCCAAACTACTTACTATGAAAATGTTTTAAAATGCAGCAGGAGAAGATGTAAACACAGAGAAGTGCATAGTGACCATGGCTATCAGAACACACTAAAGAATCCACACCGCTTCCCCCTTTACCTAGAAAAGGAAGCTTCTAGGCTACCTCCTCCTCCTCTGCACACTCCTCAAACTCCTCCTCCTCAGCTGTGGCGTCTTGGTATTGCTGGTATTCTGACACCAGGTCGCTAAGGTTGCTCTCGGCCTCGGTGAACTCCATCTCATCCATGCCCTCGCCCGTGTACCAGTGCAGGAAGGCCTTGCGCCTGAACGTAGCTGTAAACTGTTCGGAGACGCGTTTGAAGAGCTCTTGGATCGCTGTGTTGTTACCAATGAAGGTGGCTGACATTTTTAGCCCCTGGGGGTGGGATGTCACAGACAGCTGTTTTCACGTTGTGAGGGAGCCACTCAGCAAAGTAGCTGCTGTTCCTATTCTGAACGTTGAACATTTGTTTATCCACCTCCCTTATGGACATGCGACCTCTAAAAATGGCAGCCACGGTTAGGTAGCGGCCACGACGGGGGTCACAGGCAGCCATCATATTCTTAGCTTCGAAGAGTTGCTGAGTGAGCTCTTTTTTTTTTTTTCAGGGCCAGTCCCTGAAACAAAACAACTCCCTCTGGCTGCAAACACCAGAAACTGAAGCCAACTCCAGCAGCAAGGGGACAGCCTGCACAGGTGCAGATGGAATCGAGGGGCCTCCTGGCCCTGCACTCACCTAATTGCCCCCCAGCTGCAGTGCCCCGTCCCCTAGAGCATCCTCCGAGCAGACACACTTGGAGGGGCAAAGGCATCTGTGTGCAGGGGACCCCCACCCCCAGCTCCTGAGCCCCGCTAAGATGGCTTCTTTTATTTCCTACGCATAGCCAGTGACTTACGCTGACTTTTCTGGAAACTGGAACTTTAAATACGATTTTTTTAAAAGAGAAAGAAACCTCTGTTCTGCTTCTTAAAAATACCCTTTTCCCCTTTTTACTTTCAGAAGAAAGAACCAGAGAAGGATGGAACAGGAAGGTGGAGGGAGAAGCAAAGGGGAAGTCTCCATGCTGACTGCAAGGCCCCTGGTCCTCCTCCTCCGGCCTGCAGACACTGCCCTGGCCTGGGAGGATCCTCACAGTCCACACCTGCCACTGGGCCAGGCCCAGAGCAGACACTCATAACAAATGATAAGAGCGACAGCTGCCCGTGTTTGAACAGGCACTCCAAGTGACTGTCGTGCTCAGTGCTCTTCAAGCATCATCTACACTAACCCCCACACCAGCCCTGTCGGGCAGGTGGATCGTACCCCACCTTACAGAGGAGAAAACTGGGGTTTGGGGTGGTCGAGTGACTCACTGTCAGACAACAAGTCTAAATCTGCCTGCAACGCCTCTGTTTGGATCCCATGCCAGAGACCGCAAGCTGGCCCCAGGACAATGCCAGCCAGGCCACGGGTATCAGTTGATTCACACAAGTGGGGCCTCCTCAGTGTTTTAAATTTGATTTGTTGTCAACATTCGGCAATCAGAGGAGTTAGCATTAAATCTCACATTTCTGAATTCTCTAGAAAAATTAGGACATCTGCCTCACTGGGCCTATGTTTCCTCCTGGGAATAACTGGCTGAGCTGGGTAGCAGCTGACTCCTGACTCCTTTACATCAGACTCTTCTGCCCCATTTGACCCAGTCCTCATCACTCCCGATTGTACCTCCAACACCAAAGGCAAGGATCAAAGGCCACTTTTCACCCTCTTCCTGGTCCGATCCACTCACTCATGGTATCCATGAAGCCCTGAGAACAGGGGTCCGTGACTCTGCACAAGCTACATGGCTTCATGGATGGATGGATGAGAGAGGGAGAGACAGAAGGATGGGAAGGGCTCGGGCAATTTCAGCTGCCTGCCCAGAAAGTACCTCTGGACAAGGCCTGGCATCTTACAGCCAGCTCAGCAACCCCTAACTGTGCTGCAGGATGTCTGTCCTGACAAGTTGGCCTGCTGGTCCCCTTTCCCAGAACCCCAGGCCCTGAGAGGCCCCGGTATCATGAAGGAATTCAGAAATATGAGATTTAATGTTAACTCTGCTGATTGCTAAATTGTTGACAATAAATCAAATTTAAAACACTGAGGAGGCCCCAGCATCACGAAGGATGCAGCAATCCCTGTCAGATGCCGCCTAGGGCAGAGCAGGCCTGCCATTGATGCAGAAGAAATGAGATGAGGCAGGCAAGTGCCTGCCAGTGCCCAGCACAAGGTGGAAAGTCGGGGAATTGTGGGCAGCAAAGAGGCCACATAAGCAGTTGCCACGCCGGCCCCTGATGCTGGGATGGGAGGGGCCAAGGCATCCAGGAGGAGAGAAGGGCGTGGGGTGGGAGATGGGGGAAGGTGGAGGAAGGAGGCATCGGGGGATGGGATGCATGTGCAGGAGGACGGGGTGGGGAGGAATGGGGAAGGAAGAGCGAAGGCCTGAAAGGGGCCATCCAGGCAGCTGGAGTCTGCTGACCCCATCTCCAGGCCCAGCATGGAACAGATGGGGCTGGGGTGACCGAGAGACTCATGGGAAGGTCTAGTGTCAATTTCCACCCACAGGAAAGGAAGGTTTGGAATTCTGCCCGAAAATTAACACTGGAATCACATCTTAGCCATGAAACAGGAGGAGTACAGGAGGGCTGTTAGCCCCCATGGGGAGGGAACAGAAACAGGGCAGGAAGGACATTGCTGGTCAGTGTGGATGGGGTGTGGGGAGCTGAGAGATCTCACCTGTGTTCTAAGTCCCAGGATGAGCCTGGGGCACACTGGAGTGGTCCTTGTCTGAAAGCTAGGGAAGCATCATGGGCAGCCTCTGAGAGCCCCAGGCCTGCCTGTCCCCAGGTCACCAGCAAGGTCTAATTTGCAGTGGAGGCTGGTCATGGCTGACATTCTAATAATCTCCTGCAGAGCTGGGCGGCCGCTGCTCTTCTTGCAGAAAGACAGGAGGCCCTTTGAGGAGGGACCTGCCCCTCCAGTCAAGGGCCAAAGCCCCTCCTCCTTTAGAGCTCCTGCAGCACAGTGGCCGGAGCCCACAGAGGGCTGCTGTGAGAGCAGAAGATGGGCTGGCCTGGAAGTGGGCAGTATGCCATGTGGAGGGCTCACCCTGGCAGGCTCTGATGTCAGCCAGTCTCAGGGCACAGGCCTGGGGGCTCATCACAGACGCACCAGCCAGACACCAATGCGTGAACTGACAATGAGAATGTTGCCACCACCGGGGGGCCTGTCCCCTCTCTGCAGCTGCCTCATTCTCTCCCTGCAGGGTCATTGCCACAGGAAGCCAAAGGACCACTGGGAGGTTCTGGGCGACACCGACTCAGTGCAAAGGGCAATAGTTGGCCAAACTCCATGATCCTTGTGGTGGAGCTATGACCCCCTGACGCCCCCTCTCAGGGTTTCTTCACACGCTTCCTTCAGCTCCATCCCACCAGCCCACCTAGATGGCAGGGTGTGACAAAGACCATGTCTGCGCACTGGGCCTGCAACTCACGGCGTGTCTGTCACCTCAGCTTTCTTGGGAGCGACCCATTCCTTGAGGCCACCTCTCAGAGAGTCACTCAGTATGCATGGGGGTGTGGCCAGGGCCTGCCCTGCCGGCCACACGACTGAGTCCCACCTGGCAGTGCTGGGCGCGTCTCCTCAGCTGCGCTCACAGAGGGCTGTCTTCCAAGTTCAGGGTGGGATGCAGGTCATTGGACATCACCATTTGCCCGGCAGGCAGGCTGAGCCCAGTTAGGCAGCAGCACCAGCTGGGGAGGAGGAACACCTTTGAGAACATCTGGTCACGAACCCTCACCCAAATAGACCTCAAGCACCAGGGCAATCAGCCTCACTGTAACAGCATGACAGGGGTGGAGCCAGGAACAGGGGCAGGGGCGGGGACAGGGGCAGCGGGGTGGGGGGCACGACCCCAGGGGTTTTCACATCTTTCTGCCCTGCCTTTCTCACTGTCAGCTTCTGGGGCTGCCCACTGGCCTTTCTGGCAGACATCCGACCCCCAACCCTACCCTCACCCCAGAGTGGCCATGGGGGCACCAGAGATTGAGAGCCACTGGCTTAGGCATTAACTCATCTCCTGGGACACACCCTCCCTCCCTCGGAATCTGCCCTGAGCTCAGCCATGCGCTTCGGGCAAGCAGAGGCCTGGAGGGGCACTGCCCAGCAGCAAGGTCCCATGACTGCCACTGCATGCCCTCTTTACTTTCCTCCCGGGGCCTCTGGGTACCAGCACTCAGTCCTGCCTAAAACAGCAACTTTTCCAGGGCAAGGGAGACTCAAGGTGGAACCAAATTCCCCACAGCCCCTGGCTGCGCCCACTCTGGACCCCATGCCCCCTCCCTGGGTCCACCCCGGGCTGGGCTCTCCCATCTGCCCCTGCTACCCCAGAGGGACACGTTCAAACAGTGGCATCAGGAGATTCAAGACAGCTTTTCAGGAGAGTTTCATTTTGAAAGAGCAGCCTGCTGAAGAAAATAAAACCCTTCAGGTTTCAGTGGGCTGTGGTGGTGGCGGTGGCATTTTCAACTCGATTATTGCTGGAACATATGAAAGGCCTACGTTAGCTTGTTGCTCTTGTAACCTGGCCAGCATGCTGAATTACTTCATTAATTTTAATCATTTGCCAAATAATTTTTTGGGTTATCTAGGTAGAAGGTTGTACTATCTGCTAATAAAACAGTTTCTTCCTTTCCAGTATCTATACGTTTTGTCTCCTTTTTGGGTCAAAGGAATATCTATTTTAAAAGGTATCAATGAGCATAGAGTAGAACAGTCTCTTCTTCTTATCCCCTAATCACCCAGACCCTTTCCCTGGGAGAAGGCACTGTGATCAGTTTCTTATGAGCCCATCTGGAACCAAAAAAGAGCCCAATAGCCAAGACGATCCTAAGCAAAAAGAACAAAGCTGGAGGCATCACATCACCTGACTTCAAACTATACTACAAGGAGACAGTAATCAAAACAGCATGGTGTGCTTTTTCTCCCAATACTTTGATGTTAGGTTGTTAGGTGAATAAAAGTTCATAATTGTTATATCATGAAATATTTTCTTTTTTCATTTTAATTTTGTTTGGCTTTGAGTTCCATTTTTATGACATTATTAGACTTGTTTCCTTTTTTGTTAGCATATATTTGATGTATCTTTTTTTTCCATCATTTTGTTTTCAATTTTTCTATCACCTTTTTCTTTGTATCTTAGAAACAGCATGTAGTTGCATTTTATGGATTTCTCTTCCTCCTAATTTGTTGTTTTTCATGGGAAAATTTAAACCATTCAACATTTTTTGTGATTACTGACATGTCAAAGCTTGTTTCTGCCGTAATTGTTTTATATCTATTAATACATGTATCATGCTTTCTACTTTTCCCCAGTTTTCCCTTTTTATCAATTGACCAGCTCTTCTTGATTTAATTTCTGATGAAGTACTTACCTTTAAATTTTAACTCCAACATCTGATCCTTATTTTATTTGCCCTTTGTAGCCTATGTAAGTATAGAGCCCCTTGTCATCACGCTCAGCAAAGCACAAACTTTAGCCCACTTGAACTTTCTTCCTCTCCTTCTCCTCCCCACCTGCAATGTTAATACCATTTGAGGTTTTTTTTTTTTGAGACAGAGTTTCACTCTTGTTACCCAGGCTGGAGTGCAATGGCGCGATCTCGGCTCACCACAACCTCCGCCTCCTAGGTTCAGGCAATTCTCCTGCCTCAGCCTCCTGAGTAGCTGGGATTACAGGCACGCGCCACCATGCCCAGCTGATTTTTTGTAGTTTAGTAGAGACGGGGTTTCACCGTGTTGACCAGGATGGTCTCGATCTCTTGACCTCGTGATCCACCGGCCTCGGCCTCCCAAAGTGCTGGGATTACAGGCTTGAGCCACTGCGCCTGGCCGAGGTTTTAATTGCAGTTTCATTATTACTTATTTAGACTTCGCTGCAAATTCTACCAATTCTTATACTCACCACTGCTTCTTGAATCCTGTAGATTTCTCTTGGATTTATTTTCTTTGCGTTAAGTACATCCTCCTACAGGTAAGATGGAAGGTGACTCATTTTCTCATCTGAGGATGTCTGAAATTGTCTTTACATATTTTACCTTCACACTTGAATGATAGCTCTATCTGATTCAAACATTTGTCCCTTAGATCTCTAAAAATATTTTCCCTGGGTCTCTGAAGATCTTCCAACATGTAGTGTTGTAGTTAAATCTAATATTAGTCTGCTTTCTCTTATGACTAATCTGTTTTCCTTTTCTCCATTCTTCCTGTTCTAAGTTTCAGCCCAGCCTGTCTATCATTTTCTGTTCTGCTTGTCATGAAGTGGGCCCTTTGAAGATGAGGACTTTCATCTTTTGCAGACTTGAGAAATTTCCTTCTGTATTAATCTTAGTGTTCCCCACATCCAACCTCTCTAGTTCCTCTTTCTGGAGCTTCTATTTAAAAGGTATTAACATTTCTGAATCTATCCTTCATATATCCTAACTTTTATTTTATGCTTTCTATCTCTTCTTTTTGCGGGGCATTCTAAATGAAGTCCTCAATTTGATTTTCCAGTTCACTAATATGTTTTTTTGTTTTTTTTTTTTTTTTTGAGACAGAAGATTTTCACTTTTTCCCAGGCTGGAGTGCAATGGCACAGTCTCAGCTCAGTGAAACCTCCACCCCGCCCCAACAGGTTCAAGCGATTCTCCTGCCTCAGCCTCCTGAGTAGCTGGGATTACAGGCACCTGCCACTGTGCCAGGCTACTTTCTGTATTTTTAGTGGAGATGGGGTTTCACCGTCTTGGCCAGGCTGGTCTTGAACTTCTGACCTTGTGATCCACCCACCTCAGCCTCTCAAAGTGCTAAGATTACAGGTGTGAGCCACTGTGCCTGACCACTAATATGCTATTAATGACCTACATCCAGTCTGGTCATACTCCAAAAGCCCATTTTTGAGTATACTTTTGAGTCTTATTTTTTATTTCTGTCTCACACCGTTCCCTCTCACAGCTCTCCGGGAGTAACTGTGCTTCATCTGTGTGCTCCCTTCGCTGTTTCTCTGGGAGTCAGTCCGTTTCCTGTGCTCTGCGCCCGATCATGGCAGTGCTCTTCCTCCGTATTCAGTGGCTCTGGTGTGTGCTCGTCTTCTGTCTGAGATTCATTATTTCCCAGTCCATGGACGATGCCTCCAGCCACTGTGTGGGAGAGATGACCGTGGGTGGGAAACAAGCTGGTGGACGTGGTGTGCCCACGTCTGAGGTCTGTTTGTCCAGAGCGTCGCCTCGCCTTCCTAGGCTGGTCGCCCACACTGGCATGACAGAGGCAGAGATCCCTGACGCCTGCTGTTTGGCTAAGTGGAGAAGGGTGCAGGAGGACCAGGGAGATGGCTGGCTTTGTGGTTCCTACTGCGACATCCTAATCTGTGACCCATCAGTCACCACCACCCCATCCACTGCCTTCAAGCTTGAAGCCCCTTCAAAACCACCCATGACAGCAGGTCTCCCTGTTCATATTTTGGGCAGTGGTTTCTTCCTTTCAGCCCCACCAGCTTTCTTCTTTCAGAAATTCCTCACAACTTGAAATCCACCAAGGCCCCTTCTTGTTCCCTAGAACATTTTTGGATGATACATATTTATCTTTTCTGGTATTTCTGAGGGTTTGGGATGGGAAAAAGTGACTGGCCTCCAGTCTGCCATTTTTAGCTAATTTCTAAAGAGACTGTTCAAGTGCTCAGAGCAATCTTATGAGCTACGTATTGGTAACAACTTTCATCTTACAGCTGAGGAGACAAACTTAGAGGAAAAAAATACAACACTTTCTGGAGATTTCACAGCCACAAAGAGCAGCGCTGGGTCCCGAATCCAACTCTGTTCAACACTAAGCCCACTGCCGTCCCATGTGGGTGAGTCCAATGCAAAGCTCTGCCCCATGATTATTCCAAGGCATCCAGGTAAAGCCTTACAACCGCCAGGGCTTCTGTCTCTGGAACACCCTGGAGGGCCACTACAGCCTGCCATGTCTCCCACCCATCACAGCCTCTACTTCCATTCATTCATACATACGCTCATTAATGTAGTATACACAGAGCACAGCCCGTGCTACAGACACTGCGGAACAAAGTAGACATGCTTCCAGCTCTCATGGAACCTCCCGTCTGCTGACAATCCCTCCTGTTACAGACGAAGACTCCAAAACCAGGAAGGAAAAGACTCACCCAAGGTCCCATAGTCAGTTAGAGGCACAGCTGCCGTCAGAACACAGAATCTCCTTACTCTCAGCCCAGTACTCCCCAATCCCTTTTTTTTTCTTTATTGAGACAGAGTCTGGCTCTGTTGCCCAGGCTGGAGTGCAATGGCACAATCTCAGCTCACTATAACCTCCACTTCTGGGGTTCAAGCAATTCTCCTGCCTTAGCCTCCCGAGTAACTGGGATTACAGACTCCCACCACCAAGCCCAGCTAAATTTTTTTTGTATTTTTAGTAAAGGCAGGGTTTCATCATCTTGACCAGGCTGGTCTTGAACCCCTGACCTCATGATCCACCCGCTTCACCCTCCCAAAGTGCTGGGATTACAGGCGTGAGCCACCACACCCCACCATCTTTTTATTTTTTTTAATATTTTATGTATAACTAATACATAAAAACCATACATGTTTATGGGGTGCAGTGTGATGTTTCAATGCATATATACATTGTATCATAATCAAGTGATCACATCCATCACTTTAAACATTTATCATTTCTTTGTGGTGATAACATTCATCCCCTATCTTTTTTAAATAGGTAATACATGAGCCGGGCGTGGTGGCTCACACCTGTAATCCTAGCACTTTGGGAGGCTGAGGTGGGTGGATCACCTGAGGTCAGGAGTTCAAGATCAGCATGGCCATCATGGTGAAACCCCATCTTTAAATCGTTTGAACCTGGGAGGCGGAGGTTGCGGTGAGCCGAGATCAGGCTACTGAACTCCAGCCTGGGTGACAGAGCGAGACTCTGTCTCAAAGGAAAAAAAAAAAAAAGAAAGAAAAAGACAGCATAAAAATAAAAATAATAAATAAATAATAAATAAATAAAATTAAACAATTAAAAAAGTAAAAAATAAATAAATAAAAATTTTTAAAAAGTAATACATGAACGTTGTTGAAAAATTAGAAAATACAGGTGTAAAGGAAGGGGTACAAAATCACCCATAACCTCATCTTGCAGAGGTCCAGGATTAACATTTTAGCATTTATCCTTCTAGACATCTTTAGATGCATACATGTATTTTTTTCTCCTAACGGTATTTTCAAGGTCTTACACTTGTTTTGTCTTAGAAAAATACAGTTGCAGTAATATATATATGATTTCTCTTTAAGATATACTAGGCAACTTATACATATTGTAATAAAATATTTTGTTCCATTCTCATTTATATAAAATCTGTCCCCATATCTTATTTGTCTTGATTAAATGATTCACACAGAAAATTTATGAATTTCAACTACATTAATAAAGATGAATGACACCATTTTCATAAAAAAAGAAATAAATGACATATGAAATAAGGTAATTTACTGAGTATTACAACCGGACTCACAACTGGATGTTTTCTATAGCAAAAACTACATGGCTTAGGAAATTGGTCTCACGAGTTTAGAATACATCCCCACTATGACTTGAGTCCCTGTACCTATATTATTAATAAGCACATATTTATCTTTTTTTAAGGCATACTGTGAAAAATGTTCCCATGTCAACAAACACTGCTGCATCATTCTTAATCATTGTACAATACCCCCTCTGTGTGGTTGTATTACACATCAATACCCTATTGTTGGGAATCAAGGCTGATTTCCAATTTTACACATTTACAAATCAACCCTTCAGTTACTATTCTCGTACCTCATAATACTAATCGTCAGCTAGCTTTGCCACCTGCATGATCTTTACCTCTTCATGTCTCAGAGTCCCCATCAGCAGAGCAGGATTAAGTGGCCCAGACTGCACGCCATGTCTGTCATTATTGAAGGAGCTGCTGGTTCCAGCTGCCGTGTGGGCGGTGATGATGATGAGTTATCACTTTATGTTCTAGAAGCCCTAACCTAGTATAAAAGAGAAAAAATGAGAGCCCCTGGTCCACCTCAAACATTCTCCAAAGCATTAGCTTGAGCCTAGCACTAAGGGGATGTCACACATATAGCCAGCTCCAGTGTGAGCAGACTTGAGGGTCACCAGCTTTCCACAGCCACCACCCCTCTGCTCCTCCAAAAGTCCTCTCACCTCTGTGGAGCACCCGTGGACTGGTGAATTTCCAGGAGCGAGCAGTCTAGGGTGGTGGAGAGAGAGGGTCAGTCGGACCCTTCAGCTCTGGAATGAAGAGGAGTGGCCAGAACCAGGATCTTCCAAGAGCTAGTTCTGCTGCCTTAATCCTTGCTGACCAGGAATTCTACACAGTACACACAGCACAGTCTATTGGCTGCTCTCAAAGAGCCCAAATCAAGACCAATTCACAGGCCAGGCACAGTGGCCCACACCTGTAATCCCAGCACCAGGAGGCTGAGGTGGGGGGACTGCTTGAGTTTACCCAGTCTGAGGTCAGCCTGGACAACATAGTGAGACCCCAAGTCTACAAAAACAAAGTAAAATTACCCAGTGTAGTGGTGCTGCCTGTTGTCTTAATTACTCAAGAGGCTGGGGTAGGAGGATCACTTGAGCCCAGGAGGCTGAGGTTACAGTGAGCCATGATCATGCCACTGCATTCCAGCCTGGGTCACAGAGTAAGACTGTCTCAAAAAGGAAAAAAAAAAAAAAACTCACAGAGGAGCTGAACATCAGAGCACATCCCTAATTTAAAGAAAAAGGCCCTGTTCTTTTCCCACTTTTATTGCTTCCACTTCCTGTTCCTCTTTAGTATGGAAAGCAGGAGGGGCAGGAGAGAAAGTTCAGAGGGAGACAGTGACTCTCAGGGAAAGCACTGACCGCGGCCACAGCCTTCCCAACGGGCAGAGGAGAGATGCCGCCGACCCACATGTGCTGCCTCTAATTCTTCCTGAGAGCTCAATGCTGTCATTTCCATTTTAGAGAGCAGAAAGCCGTCCTAAGAGGTCAACCACTAATATTAATAGCTAGTGTTTAAGGAATGCTGACCATTTACCAGAAAGCTGTCAGACACACACAGGTCATTTTCACTCTGAGAACAGAGACTACTGTCATTCCTGTTGCACAGATGATTTAACTGAGACACAGAGGGAGACTCTGGAGACAGGTCTGTGGCCCCTTGACCACAGACTCATACTCTCTTCCAAAGCAAGCTTTGAAAGCAAAGCGCTACCGATTTCCTGGGCTTGCCCTCCCAGCCCTCTCTTCTGGGCCATCTACCCCAGGGCCCTCCTGGCTTCTGATGCAGAGGAAACTTTCTAAGGCTAAAGCTTCAGGGACCAACGCCTTCTTCTCCAAGGACTTTGAAGAAAAACTCGAAAGTGTGACAGCCCTAAAAATTCATTCCTTCATCCATTTGTTCATTCATTCACATATTCAGCACAGACGCAATGAGCATGTACTCCGGCTGAGCCAGACCCTGAGGCAGTGCTGGCGTCTTGGAGATGAGGCAGGCGCCCCCCTCTGATGAACAGTCCTTCAAGCCACAAATCTCCATCCCTCGGGGTACTGAAGACATTGTTCCATTGCCTCCTATTGGCCAGTGTTGCCATCTAATGTCGCTTAAGTATGAACATTTAAAAAAAAATCTTTCAAATTACATATATTACTTTTTCAAACAACTACTAAATTGTTGTTTGAACCTAACTACTTAAATGGAACTATTAGATGCTTCTTTGGGCTTAGGAAAAGCCATGGAAACATTTCTGAAACACTAAAGTCACCAAGAACCAAGAAATCTTGGGAAACTCTGCTCTAAGATAAATTCCTATCATTGTATTTGCTGCATCAGAGGAGAGACAGGTTTGTCTTTTTGTATATACACATGAATCCAAACTGTCTTCCAGAAGAATCAAATTTAAATTTATAATCTAAAATCAGATAGAAAGGTTAAAAGCGACATTGATATACAGCCTCCAAATAGTTGATTTCTTTCTTCCAGCAGAATTTCTTGTCACAAAGAAGCCAAAGACTTTCTTGTAATTACCATTTATTTCCATATATGCAAATCATGAATTTTTATTTTTAAAAATCTATGGAGTTTTAGGGGGTTTTTGAAAAGCACTGGGAGGGTTTTTCGATAAGTATGCATCAACGTGCCAGCAATTGTTTCTCTCGGGATGAGGGATTTCCAGCAATTATTCCTTTCTTCTATAGAACTTTCTGTATTACCTGAATTTTTACAATGTTCCTATTCAACCTTTTTATTCAGAAGAAATAAAAAACCATCTTGAGAGGGAAAAAAAAAGCCTGAATATTTTGGATTTGTACCCAACTTCCATTAATGAGAGCTTAGGACACGGCACTAAAATATCCACCTCCTGTCATCCTCCTTTTGAGAAATGAAACCCCTGGTCATAAAAATAGCCTTTGCTTGCAGTTAGAAGGGAGAGGATTAGAAAAAAAAAAGAAAAAGCAGAAGGAAAACTGCCTGTTAGCAAATCTAAATTCAGAAGAATGTCTGCAGGGCTGAGAGATGGTTCTGGGCCAGACCCCAATCCCCCAAGTTCCCAAGCCCTCTGCAGGGCCAAGAGGGACTGGGGACGTCATGCAAGGTGCTGATTTGAGAGGCGGCTGTGATTAATTCTAGAAGGCCCTGACATTCTAACTGAGTCATCCTGAGGTGGCCTGATTGGAACTAATAGGGCAAGCCCATTTCGAGTTGGCTGTCTTCTCAAGTGTCCCAACCCTCTGGGGCTCTGCCAGCTCCTGGAATCGAAGGTTTTATTCCCATCAGCAAGTGCCATCTCGCCAAAAAGGAGGGCCAGGGTCTCCCGCCCAGAGTGATAGGACCACCTCAAAACATGCAAAGAGGGTCCTGGCAGCTCTGCGTCCATGGGCAACTCAAAGACAGCCAGAATGGTCACACCAGGAAAGCCAGCTCCATTCTCTCCCATCACACCGGCAACTCTAAAGCACCTACTGTATACGAACACCGTGCAGCAACCATTCCCAAACCTATTTATTCATATTCCCTACGGAGCTAATTAAAAATAAAATGCCTGGGAACAGCCCTGGGCAGGGGCCGTGTCAGGTTGCCAGGTAGGCCAGGTCTGGGAGCCACCATTGTGCCGCACCCAAAGCTGAGTGGCATGCAGCCCCTGCCCTCAAGGTGCTGGTGGTCTGCTGTGAGCGGGGCTGTGGTCACAGGAAAAGGACCGTGCCGGCTGATGGTCTGGGCCATGTGTTCCTCTCCTAGGCACCATGAACACAGGGCTGCCACCTGGTCTCCCGAGGAAACAGGGGCTGTTGTTACAGCAAAGAGGATGTTGGGCAGGCACAAGTAGTGACTGTCATCCTCAGCCTGATCTCCCAGGAGTTGAACATCCCGAGCAGCTTCCACGGCACAGAATCAGGGAAGTACCAGGCACCGACACCATGGCTGCTGCACCCAGCCCCACTCGCACTCCTCCACGAGGCGTCCCTCCTGCAAGGGTTTGTGCTGACCCTCCTCCAGGTAGTGTGACACGCCTCCTGAGCTCCGCAATTGATTCAGGTAGGGCCAATCAGAGTCCTCCCCAGGGATTTTCCGAACTGGGAGCCAGGAGGAAGCCCATTAGGCATCCAATACAAGAGGAGGCAAAGCAGTTTCTACAGCCATCCACAGGGAAGAGAAGGCAACGTCCTTAGAGGAGCAGAGGCCACAGGGGAGATGGCATGCTGGTGGCACTGAGTTCCTTGTTCCATCACCCTACCTACTACCCAAGTTTAGTTTGGGTTTCTTCACTTACAACCAAAGAGTTGTAACTAATACTCATGTGTACATCAGGTTAACCAAAAAGAGAAGTAGTAGGCTGGAGAGGAAATGCTGGGGCCAGAGCCCTTCCTCACAGCCCAACAGACCTGCTTCTCAAACAGCACTGACCAGTTCATCAGCCTAATTCAGGCTTAGTCATTCAAAAAATTCAACCAGAGAGGTTCGTTTAAATCACGGTATGCTTTCTGGAGGAGGGGAATCCGAGGCTGGATTTTGAAGGGAGAGACCACAACACACTCCCAAGCAGTACTGCAGATGGGGGAGCTCTATTCCAGGAAAGGCTGTAAATACTCCTGACTCGCAAGAAGATCTTCAGAGACACACATACTGTACTCTCGCTATTCTTAGTGGCATGCCACGCAGGAAGAGCCCAGGATCCCTGTGGCTGCACGTCCTGGGGGAAAGATGAGCTGGCCTCTCAGCTGTGCTGCCCTGCTTAGTTCCTGAGCTTAGCAAGTGAGCCTGGCTCACATTGCAGCCAGGGATTAAAGCCCAGAGGCTCCAGGAAGCCTCTTCTGAGAGTGCCTGAGTTGGAAGTGTGTCCAGCCGACAGGCCTCTTTAATTCCAAGGGTCTGGGCTGAGGCATCCTGACAGATAGGGGGACCCTCCCTGGCCACTACGGGCTGCACACCACTAGAAAGTTTACCCTCATCTTGACAACTTTGCCTTCTGGACTCACCTCTGTCCCAGCATGGGACATGCGGATTGACAGGGCCATCCACAGGATCGGGGTTTTCTGGTGTTTCAAGTTTTCTCCTAAAGATATTCACCAGTGCCGGATGCTGTGGCTCATGCCTGTAATCCCAGCTCTTAGGGAGGCAGAGGTGGGAGGATAGCTTGAGCCCAGGAGTTCGAGACCTGCTTGGGCAATATAGGGAGACCCCATTCTCCACAAAAGGAAAAAAACAAAAAGACAAAAAAAAAAAAAAAAGATATTCACCGGTATTGTTTAACAGCTTTATACCATACAATTCATCCATTTCAAGTGTACAATTCAGCCGTGTTTGGTATATTCACACAACTGTGCAGCTGTCACCACAGTCAATTTCATAACATTTTCACTACTCCAAACAGCAACCACCTCCAATCACTCCATCCTCAATACCCCTCCCAATTGCTCCACCACCTACACCTCCAAATCTATTTTTTGTCTCTATAGATGGCACTATTTTGGACATTGCATGTAAACCGAATCACATAGGGTAGCTAGACTTTAAAAAGTAGATCATAACAAGTGTTGATGAGGATGCGGATAAATTGAAGCCCTCTTACATTGTTGGTGCAAATATAAAATGGTGCAGCCGCTTTAGAGTGGCCTCACAGTTCCTCAATAAATTAGTTATTTTACCCAGCAATTTCACTCTTAGACGTGCCCTCAAGAGAAAGGAAAACATGCCGAGACAAAAACCTTTACATGAATATTCACAGCAGCATTTTTATATTAGTCAAGAGGTGATAACAACCCAATATCCATCAACTGAAGAATGTATAAACAAAATGTGATACAGTCATACAAGGAAGATTATTTAGTCATAAAAGTGCACTGATTCACACAGCAGCACCATGGATGAACCTTGAATACATTATGCGTTCATGATTTTTGTTATTATTTCCTTCCTTTTTCTTGCTTTTGGTTTGCTCTTGTTTTTCCAGTGTCTTGTGATGGAAGATTAGGTTATTGACTTGAGATCCTTCTTGTTTTTTAACGTAGGCATTTACAGCTATAAATTTCTTCCTAAGCATTGCTTTAGCTGCTTCCCATAAGTTTTGGTATACTGTGTCTTTATTTCATTTATCTCAAGATATTTCTAATTTATCTTGTAATTTCTTCTTTGAGCCATTGATTAAATAATCAATGTCTCTATAGATTGCACTTATTTCTTATTGCTTATTTGAGTATATATAGTTAATTTCTATACACTTATGCATTTCTCAAATTCATTTGTTATTGATTTTAATTTTATTTTGTTTGGGGGAGTTAATATACTTTGTATTATTTAAAATTATTTCAACATAGATTTCTAGTTATTGCTTTATGCAGTTTTCTTTTAGATGAGATGTGGAAAAAGAGTTACTAGCAATGTGCGCTTATACTGTCTTTTATATTTCCCTGTGTAGTTACTTCTACCGGTGCTCCTTATTTCTTCACATAGATTCAAGTTATTGTCTAGTGTTTCTTTTATTTTAGCTTGAGAGACTCCCATTAATGTCTTTTTCAGGGCAGCACTCCCAGTGATGAACTCCCCGTGTTTACATGGGAATTGCTTCCTCTCCTCTCATTTTTAAGGAATAGTTTTGCTGAATATATCATTCTTGTTTAACAGCATTTTTTTTCTTTTACCATTTTGCATATATTGTCCTATTGCTTTCTAGTTTCCATGGTTTCTTATGAGGAATCAGCTTTTAATTTTAGGAGAATGCCTGGCAAACGATGAGTCATTTCTCTTTCACCGTTTTCAAGATTTTCCCTTTGTTTTTTAACAATTTGATTATGATGTGTTTAGTTGTGGTTCACTATGAATTTTTCCGAAAATTAGTTAAACACTTGGATGTATAGACAATTATTCATCAAATGCTGGAATTTTTCACCCAATATTTCTTAGATATTTTTCCTGCCCCTTTCCCTCTATCCCATCATGCTTCCATTGGTGTGCTTAGTGGTGCCCACAGGTCTCTGGAGCTCTGTTTATTTTTCTTCATTCTTTTTTCCTTCTATGTTTCATAGATAATAGAGACTAGATAATCTCAATTGACATGTATTCAAGTTCATTGATTTTTTTTCTCTGTCTGCTCAAATCTGCTATTGAGGCCTTCTCATGGATTGTTCTTCTTATTGTATTTTTTGACTCCAGAATTTCTATTTGGTTTTATATACATAAAACCAAATATATATAACATATATATAATATATATTGTTTAACACATTATTTATATATTATATAATATATTATTTATACATATATACTATATAAACAATGTGTAATTTTATATGTAATATATAACCAAATATATATAAAATATATATATTGTATATATAATCCTTTGAACATATTTAAAGTAGCTGATTTAAAGTCTTTGTCTAATAAGTCCAACGTCTGTGCTTTCTCAGGGACAGTTTCTGTTGACTGTTTTTTTCCTGTGAATGGCCCATACTTTCTTATTTCTTTGCATGCTCCTATTTTTTGTTGAAAACTAGACGTTTTAAATAATATGTTATGGCAGCTCTGAAAATCAAATTCTCTCCCCAGCGTTGGTGGTTTTTGCTGTTTCTTGTAGTTGTTTTCGTTTTGTTTGTTTAGTCTTTTGGTTCTGTTTGTTTGTTTGTTTTTGAAATGCAGTCTCTCTCTGTCACCCAGGCTGGAGTGGAGTGCAGTGGCATGACCTCGGCTCACTGAGAACCCCACCTCCCAGATTCAAGTGATTCTCCCACCTCAGCCTCCCGAGCAGCTGGAATTATAGGTATGTGCCACCACACCCAACTCATTTTTGTATTTTTAGTAGAGATGAGGATTTACCATGTTGTCAAGGCTAGTCTCGAACCCCTGGCCACAGGTGATCTGGCCACCTCAACCTTCCAAAGTACTGGGATTACAGACATAAGCCACTGCACCTGGCCTGTTTAGTGTATTTTTTTAACTAATTCTGCATAGTCTATATTCTTTGTTTTATGTAGCAGTGAAGTTTTTGCTCAGTTAGCCTAGTGATCAGTTAATGATTGGACAGAGATTTCCTTAAACATCTGAAACAAATAAGTCACCCAGTCTTTGCTGGAGGGGTCTGTGACATGTTAGACATTCCTGCAACACTCAGCCAGGCAGTTTACAACTCTGCCTTAGCCTTCATTTCCTGACTGCACAGAGTCTCAGGGTAGCCAGAGATGAGCACCTAGGACCTTCTCAAGTCAACCCTGGGCATGCTACACAAGAACGTGACCTTCTTGAGTCCCAGAAACATTTCAGAGCTTTTCAATGCCCCCTGTAGACATCTTATTCTCCAACTTTTCCTTTTAAGCTTTTTGGTTGGACCGTTATTTGCCCCAACTGTTATCTACTCCCTCAGACTTCTATGAAGTTAATCAATTGCCTGTAATTGTTTCTGACAAATAACCCCTGGAAAAGAGCTTTTCACACTGTGTAAGTTCAGAGTCAGGTCAAGTACAGACAGTCCTTACAATGGGGATCTTCCAGAGAATCACCAGACAGACCAAATAATGACAGCTCTCTGGTAATGTGCTTTGAAAGAGCTCCAAGCCAAATCTTTTATCTTAGGTGGTTGCAAACCTGCTAATTTTCGTTGTGAGTGTAGGCTATAATTTTTCATGGTTACCATGGGGGATGGGACTAGGATAAATTAAAATATCACAAAACCCTTTATTCTTACCAAGATTCTGCCACTTTTCTTGAATAAACACTACTCAGATTGTTGCAATTTGTTTAATTTTGGAGTTCAAAAAAAATTGACTCAGATAATTTTTGTCAATTTTCTCATTGCTTTTATGGAGAGATTTTTCAAAGGTCCTAACTCTGCCACTTTTTTTTTTAAACAGAGTCTCACTTTTGTCACGCTGGAGTGCAGTGGTGGAATTATGGCTCACTGAAGCCTTGACCTCCCAAACTCAAGCAATCCTCCTGCCTCAGTCTCCTGAGTACCTGAGACTACAGATATGCACTGCTATGGGTTAATTTTTTTTCTTTTAACCAGAAAAGGAGTAACCCCTACCAGAGATAGGATCTGACTATATTGCCCAAACTGGTCTCCAACTCTTATGATCAGGTGATTTTTTCTGGCTTGGCCTCTCAAAGTGCTGAGATTGTAGACATGAACCACTGTACCCAGCCCTAACTCTGCCATTTTTATCAACATCCACTTTGGATTTTGCATTCTACTCCACAATATATCCAAGCATATTCATATAAACTAATTCCGTTTACATTATTTGGCATGCAATGAAATCAACTCTCTAGAAAGATACACTGAATCTATTCTGGGGTTTCACACTCCCAGCATACTCCCAAGTAGTTCAGCTCATTATAACTTTCTAATTATGTGTGGTCTTCTCCACATCCTGTACCTTTCTGGGTGCAGGAACAAGTGGCCTTCATTTCTGTCAACTGTGGCTGGCACAGAACTGAGGAAATAGGGTGGGTGTAAATGTGGAATCAAAACGAATGGCCCATGTTCTTATTTATCTAAATGTCCCAACACTGAGCAAGACAGGCTAATAACACCTGGGGAAATGCCTGGATAACGTCACAAGACTGAGTTCAACACTCCTTTCTGAGCTCTGGTATAAACCTCAGTCATTCCTAAACCATGCATTTTCTGCCATTGGCTGTAAGACATTTCCAAATGGGAATCGCCATCTTGAAATTCTGAATTAGAAGCCTCAGATGCTAAGAGAGATATTGCTTTCCAAATGAACAGAAACTAGACTAGAGAATGGCTGTTTCCATGGACATTTCTTTCACAGATTTTTACAGTTTTTTTTCTCTGAACTCAAATAGTAGTGGCTGAAAATAACAATATGAACAGTGACTGCCAATGGCATGCCACAGTCCCACCAAGGCACATATAAATATTTGTATCAGATTATAAAGTTGACCAGGTGCGGTGGCTCACACCTGTAATCCCAAGACTTCGGATGGCTGAGGTGGGCGGATCACCTGAGATCAAGAGTTCAAGACCAGCCTGACCAACATGGTGAAACCCCACCTCTACTAAAAATACAAAACTAGTTGGGCATGGTGGCACCTGCCTGTAATTCCAGCTACTTGGGAGACTGAGGCAAGAGAATCACTTGAACCCAGGAGGCAGAGGTTACAGTGAGGCAAGATCATGCCATTGCACTCCAGCCTGGGCAATGAGTAAAACCCCATCGCAGAAGAAAAAAAAAAGCCAAGATTATAAAGTCGCTGGGCATGGTGGCTCATGCCTGTAATCCCAATATTTTGTGAGGCTGAGGCGGGCACATCACCTGAGGTCAGGAGTTTGAGACCAGCCTGGCCAACATGGTGAAGCCCCACAGCTACTAAAAATACAAAAATTAGTCAGACATGGTGGTGGGCACTGTAATCCCCACTACACGGAGGTCGAGGCTGGAGAATCGCCTGAAGCCCAGAGGCAGAGGTTGCAGTGAGCCAAGATTATGCCATTGCGACAAGATCACTCCAGCCTGGGTGGCAAGAGCAAAACTCCGTCTCAAAAAAAGAAAAAAGATTATAAAGTCAGCAATCAGTGATCTTTTATGTTCAGCTTTGATGCTGTTGTTGAACACACACACACACACACACACGCACACACACACACACACAAAGAGAGAGAGAGAAAGAGAGTTATTTTGCCAGTTATTTCAAATGCATATGTGGTCATTACTTGTGATTAAGACACCACAGTTTCTTGGCCACTGTAATGGGCATTTGATATTTAGAGAGCACCCAGTTAAGGAAGCGCTCTTCCTATCTATCTGGTGGGAGTCTTGGTTTACTTGGTGAGAGCCAGGCTTTGCCTCCCACTATGTGGCTGGAGGAAGCCGGCACTCCCCCTCCTCATGCCCTGGTAGCCAGAGAAGATCGCATGACTCAAGCTTGGCTGGCTGGGTGTTTCTGCCACAGTCAAAAACAGAGCTGGTGAGATCATCTACCCCAGCAGAGGTGCTAAGGATCCAGGGGGGTACAGGGGGTATTAACTGGAAATGGAGCCAGCAGACCAGCTCCCTCCAGATGGCCTCTGGGACAGGGCCTGTGTAGTGCTCAGGCCCATGGGCCACCTGGGCTCCTCTCACTGTCTCCCCAGCTCATCCCTGCGTGCCCCTCCCCGCCCGGTACTCTCCAAACCAACCCAGCTCTCTTCAGGCAACCAGGGTCAGGTATGACTGCATTTCTTCCTCAGGCTTCTGACCATTTCCTATTTTTATTATGAACAGTCTAAGGACCAAGAGCCTGCTGGTGTAGGATTTGTGATCCTGAGTTTAAGCAAGAGTGGAGTTTCAAGGCTTTGGAAAAGGTGGGCTCATTGTAAGTTTCTTTTACACCCACCAAGTGCACACGTGGGGCCTCTGGATTCCGGAAGCTTTTTCAGAGTCCCCCAGTGCCGCGTGGTCAGCCCCTGTTTGTACTGATCCCTTACATCCTCCTCCACAGCTCAGATCTCAGAGCCTTGTCTTGAAGCATCCTGGAAATCCTAACCTGCTTGATGATCGCTGCCCTGCTGAGGGACCCTGGGCTTTCAGCGGGAAGCCCGGCATAGGACAGGCCTGGGTGCAGCTCTGTGGGCTGGTCATGAGGTTCTCCAGAGGCAAAAGAAGCTGATGGGAAGCGGGCAGGGAGGCCAAGGAGCTGAGTCCTGGGGGCCTCACTAGGAACCTGGAGGAGCTTCCAGTGGCTTCTCCTCTGCGTGGAGGTCAGGAGAGAGACACTCCTAGAAAGAGAGGCCTGGAGAATGCAGCTGTCGGCAAGGTCCCAGGTAAAGGGTGCACACCTCTGCAAATTTCATTTTCATATTTCCAAATAGCAGCTTTTCTCTTTCACTCTGGTTCTTTTGTTTTAATAGGAAGTACAACCAACAGTCCTCCTACCCCATGCCAAGAAATTCTGTAACCCCTCGTCCATCGCTACTGTGACTGACTCCAAATACCTAAGAAACACTGCCAGGAAGACCGAGGGCTGCACCGGATGCCTTCAGCACTCACGGGTTAGGGGTTAGAGGCCTCACGAAGACAGGGATCAAACAGTCTGCATGAAAAACCGTTGAAATCTCATATGAAACCCCAACAGAGAAAAACGGTGGAAAGGGCAGCAAGACACATGTATTTGATGAGTTCCACATGAATTTATTTTACAAGTTCAATTTGTAATGTTGTCCTGCTGAGGGGGTGGGGCCCTGGAGGCCCTCCGTGGGAGCTCAACCGTGGAACACCTGACCACAGAAGCTGTGCAATAAGCAAGCTGTGTTGGCTGAAGCTGCAGAGCCTTGGGTTAATTTGTTATGCCGCAACAGATAACTGACAGCGGTCTCCTGTGTTGTGATCTTCAGCAGAGGTCTCCTGTGTTGTGATCTTCACCCAAAAGGTATTTTCTTTCTAATTTCTTCCATTGCCAAATCAATATAGGCGCTTTAAAAACATTTTAAAAGGAAAGAAAAATTAAAATCACCAATTTAGTCACCATTCAAATGTCATTGTGTTAACAATTTGATCTGTTTCTTGTTTACTTTTTCCTCCAGTGAGGGTTTTTTGGGTTTTTGCCAAAGTTGTGGTCAGTCATTCTGTCTATGTAACTTTTTTTCTGTTTTGTTTGTACTTAACGTTTTTGGGTCTTAATGCTTCTTAATTTTACCCTGAATGTGCACATGAGGTACTCTGGATCTGAGACAGACTCCTCCCCAGTGACCTTACAGTAAATCATAAGCCTGGGGCCCCTGGTTGCTCCAGTTCATGCATGTGGGAGAGGCAGTAAGAGCCAAATGGAGACTCTCCAGGAGCAGCCAGACACTCCTTAGGGGAGGGCTGAGTGCAACAGGCTGTAGCCAGTTACACCCAGGAGAGGCACCGGGGGCCCCTCTGCTGAAAGAAGGGAAGAGACATGCTTGCTTTTTGGAGACTCCACGGCTAGAATCCTGAATTCAATTTTTTTTTGAGACAGAATTTTGCTCTTGTTACCCAGGCTGGAGTGCAACGGTGCCATCTCGGCTCACCGCAACCTCCGCCTCCTGGGTTCAAGCAATTCTCCTGCCTCAGCCTCCCGAGTAGCTGGGGCTACAGGCGTGCACCACCATGCCCAGCTAATTTTTGTATTTTCAGTAGAGACAGGGTTTCACCACGTTGGCCAGGATGGTCTCGATCTCTTGACCTCTTGATCCATGCGCCTCAGCTTCCCAAAGTGCTGGGATTATAGGCGTGAGCCACCGCACCTGGCCCCAAGAGCTCTTAACATTAACTTCCCAACCACAAGCGCCTCTATCCAGCCCTATTGCCTAAATTTGCATCACAGAGATGCCAACCCTTGAGCCAGCAAGTGGGTAGTGAACTTCTGCTGGGTGCCCAGTCTGTGGGGACTTAGGGGCCATGGGAGGAAGAGGCTCAAAGAATGCACCAGTCCCTGGCTTTGAGATGCCTTCACATCACCCAAGGCAGCGTCATCCAACTGGTGTGATTCTTCACCACTCAGTCGCAGTATTTTTTTAAGTGGCAATTTCTCGTGGGATTGTCCTTGAGGAAGCAATACACAGTATTAATTGTGTTAGGTCTCATCCCTTCAGTTATGGCCTTTTTTATATCCTGAGTGACAAAATGGGAAGTTGGAGTACAGAGCTTCCATTGCACACCGACCATGACAGTAGTGTGGAGGAAAGCCCCTGTGGAATTGCTGGAGCTTCCAGTGATCGGGACACTTCTTTCATGAAATACTCTCTTTACTTGAAAGAGTAAAATCCCATTTTACCTGAGAGAATGACTAGCAAACAAGCCATGATTATTCAGACTGGGATATTTGACAGATATTTCTTTGACAATGAACAAAGTAAACCTTTCATTTCAAAGGGAACAGTGACAGGCTTTGCTGCCAATGATAAAATTTGGGCATTCAAGCAAAAATTAGAACTTTGCAAAACTTGTATCCACCATTCTGTGTTTGACAGCTTCTGAATCATTGAAGAGTTTCCCAATGTGATGGGCAGCAGCATTATCAAGTTTGATTTTGTGATATTGTAGGATGGGAGGTGTTGGAAGTGGGGAAAACTGCACGACTCAGGGAACCAGTGTCTTCCCAACGATCGGTGTGTGACATTACAAAATCAAGCATAAGTAAAAGATCCACACAACGTGCAAATTAGACCCGTGGTTTAAGAACAGGATAAATTTTTCAGATTCCTCACTGAAATTAGTCTTTAAGAAACTACTGCTTATTTCTACAACTACGTGAAAGAAAACGTGCCTCTCTGTTGCAGCTACAAATCTCTTCATATGCTCCAGTCAAAACAATCTATCACAGCATGTCGAGTGTGTGGGGGCAGAGATAAGATTCCAGCTGTCCTCCACGAAGCCAGAATTTTTTTTTTTTTTAAGGCAGTCTCGCTTCGTTGCCCAGGCTGGAGTGCTGTTGCACCATCTCACTCAGCTCACTGCAACCTCTGCCTCCTGGGTTCAAGCGATTCTCCTGCCTCAGCCACCCAAGTAGCTGGGATTAAAGGCACCCACCATCACACCCAGCTAATTTTTGTATTTTTAATAGAGACAGGGTTTCGCCAGGTTGGCCAGGCTGATCTCAAACTCCTGACCTCAGGTGATCCACTCACCTCGACCTCCCAAAGTGCTGGGATTACAGGTGTGGACCACCGTGCCTGCTTGAAGCCAGATATTAAAGAGACTTGCAGAAATGTAAAACAATGCCAGTTGGCTCACTAAATTTATTTTTGAAACCTATACTTATTTTTATAAAAATGTTAATTATGTTTACATGCAATGACTTTATTATTTACATGAATTAATAAATGTATATGTAAAACTATCTGAATTTCAAACAGGAAAAGTACTGACACATGTAACCCACAAAAACAAAACCTTCTTGGAGTCTTCAGTCATTCTGAAGCCTGAAAGGGGTCCTGAGACCAAAAGTTTGGGACCAGTAGCTTTCATGTGAACCTGAATCTGTTGGGCTAGAAGTTAGACCTCAAGTCGAGCCCTTGCAGATGTCTTGAAGCACTATGGGCACATTCATTCATTCATTCATTCATCCCATAGCTGTGTGTTGGGTGCTGAACTTGTGCCAACCATGATGGCCAAGTGTTACACATCCTAACATGACTAGACATGGTGGGGCTCAAGACCTGGGAGGCAGCAGTGATGGTGAATTTTAGGGGTCAACTTCACTGGACCACGGGATGCTCAGACTAACCATTGTTTCCAGATGTGTTTCCCAGGGTGTTTCTGGAGGCAATTAGCATTAAAACTGGTGAACTTGGTGAAGTAGAAAGCCCTCCCTGATGGGATTGGGCTTCATCCAAGTCCTGGAGGGCCTGAATAGAACAAAAGGCAGAGGAAGGAGGATATCACCCCTTTTTTTCTGCCTCACTGCTTTAGCTGGGACGTCTCGTCCTCTCCTGTCCTCAGACTGGGTTTACGCCCTCAGCTCCCTTGTCCTCAGGCCTTTGAACTTGGACAGAACTACACCATCAACTTTCCTGGGTCTCCAACTCTCAGACAGCGGATCATGGGACTTCTCATCTGCCGCGATTACGTGAGCCAATTTTCATAATCAGTCTCCAGATAGATAGGTAGGTAGGTTGGTAGATAGATAGAGACTTATATAAGTAGGTAGGTATAAGCTTATCTGTCTGTCTATCCCATTGGTCTATCTCTTTGCAGTATCTGACTTACACAGGGACACAAACCCACAGAGGGCAAATGGTAATGTTACCTTTGGGACTCTGAAGACATACAGTCCTCAAGTCTCCCCTTATCTAGGGCTCCTCACTGTTGAAGATCCCACTGATTCTGAGGATTGGTTGGAATGTTTTAAGGGCTTAGAGGTGGAAGAGTAGAAACAGTCCTGAAGAGCAGAGAGAGGCTAGGAAATTGGAATCTACAGACTCCACGTTTACTCCCACAGAGGTGGGTGGATGGTTCATGTTACTGTCACGTTGCTAGAAAAACCAAAGAGGGGGAGAATTCTTTGTATTATCTACCTCTGCTTTCGATCAGGTGTTTTCCTGGAAGCTGTGGGGCAGGCAGTCATTTTTACCTTAGTGAGACACGCTTAAGTGAATTCTTTATCGCTTTGTCTCACTGAGAGCAGCTCCAATGGAGGAGAAAGTCTTTCACTGCAGGGACACGTGGACAGAAGGGGCAAAGTGCAAGGCTTAAAGCCTGCGACTTCCTAGAGGAGAGCAGCTGTGATGGGGACGGCACAGGTCAATTTTTAAGCAGCTCAGGATACGAAGGCCGGAGAGTAAAATCACTCAATGAAACAAATGAATGTTTTTAAATTTTCTATTTTATTTTTTAATATGATAACTATCTAAACGTATACCCCCGTAAGCTAAAGTTTTTTTGGGGCTTTTATAATTTTTAGAAGTGTAATGAGCTCTGAGCACCCTTAGATCTCTTTCTGGCACTGGGATTACTCAGCAGCTTCACCTGGCGCATCTACAGGGATCTCAGCTGTTCCCAGGCGTAAGTGGCAAGTCCACCATCTGCCCCTGACATTCCATCGTGGCTGAGCGCAGCAAGACCCGGGTGCAGGAAAGGTTGTTACTGAATTCCCTACTGATCTTGCCAGTCACAAGGGAAGGGTGAGAGTGAATGGCAGTGTGTTTCCAAAGAAGTCAGGGTTTGGCTGCAAGGGAAGGAAACACACCAGGCTGCTCTGCAGCCCTGGGCTGGTTCTTAGAGAAAGGATCCCAGAAAAAACCCTCTGTGGGCTTGTGTCCCTGTGTAAGTCAGATACTGCAAAGAAATAGGCCAATGGGATAGACAGTCAGATAAGCTTATACCTACCTACTTATATAAGTCTTTATCTATCTACCTACGTACCTACCTTTCTATCTGCAGATTGATTATGAAAATTGGCTCATGTAATCATGGCAGATGACAAGTCCCATGATCCGCCATCTGAGAATTGGAGACCCAGGAAAGTTGATAGCGTAGTTCTGTCCAAGTTCAAAGGACTGAGGGCAAGGGAACTGAGGGCGTAAAACCCAGAGCACAGGTGACTTTGCTGCAAAATAACACACTAAGAAATGCAGGCCTGAGCCCTAACAGAGAGGCCCCAGTGCCACCTCCCCCTCAGCACTCAGGGCATCTGACCTTCTCCCATGAGATTTCCAAGGTGGCCCCTTTCCCTCACCCTGGAGAGGAGACCAGCGAAGAGCATTGAGGGTGTCTGGACCGCTGTGGGATAAAGCACATGGGGCCCGTTGCTCCTGGGGCACTGAGAGCCTAGGGAGCCATGGAGCGGGCAGCCAGTGCCTGCCCTGCATGGATCAGAGGTTGGACAAGATGCCGCCAAGGGCCCCTCCCACCTCTGGGGTGTGGCATCTTTGCCAAAGATCAGTGCCCGATGAGTTTGAACACATCCCTGGCAGTTTTGGGGTACCTGGTCGCTTGACCATGTGTGCCTAGGTCTTGTTTGTTTCTAGAACAGTTTGAGGGTATGTGTCCCCTTCCCAAGGTGGAGGGCCAGGCTCAGCCCAGGACTGCCTTCAAATGTCAAGAGGTCTGAAGCCAGGCTCAGTTTCATGGAGGGCCACAGCCTGCAATTGAGGGGACTGACCGGGACAGGTTCAAGGAAGCTGCCAGAAACTCAGAGACAGTTTCGTAAGTTATAGAAGCTGCAGGCGGCAACACAGAGAGGGGCCCTGGGCTCCCAAGAGTCCACCTGTCCTCCAGCAAGACCCCTACTGTTGTAGGAGACAGCCCTCTTGAGCAGGGCAAGGCTCTGGAAGCTTCCACTCAAGCTGGGGTTCACATGGGCTGCGTGGAGGCATGCTTCCCCTGCCCTTGTGCAAGCCCAGCTTTAGTCCAGGGTCTGGGACGAAGGCCCTCAGCCCAGCCCTGCACCTGCCTCTCAGATGCGCCATCTTCTCCACAGGGACTGTAAATCAAAAATAAAGTTACAACCCCCTCAGCCAACAGAATGGACTCCCGTTTTGGCCAACGGCATTCTAAACCTGAGGCCAGGCATAATGGCGCACACCTGTAATCCCAGAACTTTGGGAGGCGGAGGCAGTTGGATCACCTGAGGTTAGAAGTTCAAGACCAGCCTGGCCAACATGGCAAAATCCCATCTCTACTAAAAATAAAATTTTTAAAAAAAATTAGCTGGGCATGGTGGTGCACGTCTGTAATCCCAGCTACTCAGGAGGCTGAGACACGAGAATCACTTGAACCCAGGAAGCAGAGGTTGCAGTGAGCCGAGATCATGCCACTGCACTCCAGCTTGGGTGACAGAGCAAGGCTCCATCTCAAAAAATAGCAATAATACATAAAGTAGACCTGAAACGCTAGTTCAGCGTGTGATTGGAATGGGTGGTCAGGCACACCTCACTGCACCCTCTACCCATTGGAGTTCAGGCACAGCTGACCAGCATTAACATGAAAACAGAGACCTTAACACTGACAAAACAGACCCTCTGTAGCAATACCACAGCTACATGACAGACAGCAGACCCTGAAGGCAATCGGATATGTTACCCGGAATAAGTTGCTCTGACGTATTTTGAAATGGCCCTGCAAAGCTGTCTAAGTCTGATAAGAAATATTTACAATCTATTCTTTCTGGAGCCTGCTACCTGGAGACCCTGGTCTCCACAACCCCGTCTCGTAACCCAGACACTCCCTTCTGTTGATTCCACGGCTTTAAACACATGAACTCTTTCAACCACTCTGAAAATCTTTGAATCCACCTATGACCTGAAAGTCCCCCTTCCAGTGTCCCACCTTTCTGGACTCAACTGATGTGCATCTCCCAAGTGTCAACCAATGTCGCATGTCTTCCTAAAATGTACAGAACCAAGCTGCAGCCCAGCCATGTCAGGCGCATATTCTCGGGACCTCCTGGGACTGTGGTACAGGCCATGGTCACTCACATTTGGCTCAAAATAAACCTCCAAATATTTTACAGAGTGTGACGCCACATCAACATCGCAGCTCTCTCCAAACCTCCTCTCCAGAGCCCCACTCCAGTCCCCCCCAAATAGGGGTGGTGCTCAGCCCCCTTTCTTGACCACTAACCTCCTACCCTGGTTCTTTAAGATTATATATTATGGAATGACTGTTATTTTTCTAGGTGTGATAGCAGTACTGTGAATAGGTGGGAAATCATCCTTATTTTTAGGCGCTGCATTCTGAAGTATTTAAGGGTAAAGCACTATGGCGACACGCTCAAAGGGTTTGGAAAACAATGTGTGTGTCTGCATGTGTAGAGGTGGGGCGAGGTGAAGCTCATGTGTCCGGATGGTGACAGTGGATGACGCCAGGTGACAGGTGCGTGGACGTCCATCATGCCGTCACTTCACCTTCTCTGTAGACTTGAACATTTTCAAAACCCAAAGCTGGGAAAAACAATGATGACTATATAGCAGTATGAAAATATTTTGCAAAATAATATCACACGGAAGGTAGAGGAGGTAGAAGAATTTTTAGGATGTAAACAAGCAATTTGTAATGGCTGCTAAACATAAGATATTCAGCCTCACTAAGAATAAGGCAGGTTCCAAAACACTGGCCGTTCTAGATGCAGGGTGACTGGGTAAGTGAATACTGCACAACCTGGCAATCCCATTTCTGCCGTATACGGTAAAGCGGTGGCTTTGAAATTCAGGATTTGACCTGAGGGAGGAGGGGGTGGGGCAGGGATGGGGCAGGGCCTCATGGCCCTGGTTACTTGCTCCTTCTTTCAGATCTCACACAGCAGCCCATGGGGGTCTGGGTCTGGGAAGCACTGCCATTAAAACCACCCTCACACCACCCAGCCACCACTGGCCCCGAGAGTCCCCCTCCTGAAGCCCTTTCTGGGCACCCTGGCCAGCAGAGCATCCCCTGTGCTGGGAGCCTGCGTGGGCTTTGCCTGACCTTCAGATGGCTCCTGAGCCCTGGGCTCTGGGTCACTGGCCTGGAATTGAGCCGAGGCAGGGCCACCACCTGTGCTTGTGCCCACTGTCCTGCACACAGCTCCCCCCGAGGAGGCCAAGGCAGCCCACCCTCAGCTCCACAGCCCAGAAAATGCCCTGGGGCTGTATCTTTTGTAATTTCACACCAGAAACCATTTGAAGGGGAGGTCAGACACAGGCCTGTCCTCAGAAGCCTAGTCCACAACCAAGCCCCTGGTCAAAGTCACCACCATTTCTCCTTGAAACCATTATAACTCACCTGATGGAGCCCCCTGGCCCACCCCTACCCCTCCAACTGAGTGTCTTTGTAGCAGCCTGGTATAGCTTTTGAAAATGCAACTTGGTGAATTGCTCTCAGGTGGCTCCTTTGTGCCTGTTCTCCGGCTGTGGGAAGCCATGACTGGGCTTCCCTGCTGTTCTGGGAAGGGATGACGTGTGCGGAGAACCAATCACCAAAACTGCACCCAGCCCAGACCAGCCAAATCCAGCTGACCCCGAGCTGCACCAGCAAGCCCAGTGGAGACCAGCAGAGCCACCAGCCCCACCCAGCCACCTCGGGATCAGCTGACCCTCACCTGACCCCAAGATGTATGAGCAAGCCAGCAGAGACCAGCAGAGCTGCCTTGGAAGAACCGCCACAAAGCCCAGCTGATGTTCAGCTGACACCACAGGGAATCCAGCTAAAGTCAACAGAGACACCAGCTCAGGCCAACCAGACAAAATCAGCAAGCCCCAGGCAAACTTGCAGACTTGCTGCCAGCAAGACTGAGCTGCTCAGGGAGCTGGACGAGGCCTGGGACCCCACGGCACGGTGACCAGCCCCACCTCATGCAGCATCTCGTAGCAAGAGCCTCTCTCTAGATGGCAGTGTCCTCAAGGACTTCCATGCCATCAACCACTTCACCCCATGCAGGAGGAATTTGAAAATCCTGATTCCCATGCTCACGGTGGAATGGCACGATCTTCAGATGTGAAAGCTGAACATCCCATTTATCTCTTCCTTAGTTTTTAGTGGTGAAACCCTCAGTAGAGCCTTCCAGGACGATCTTGCACCCTTCCTGTGCACACCATGAAGGGGCTGAGAGTCAGGGGTGTTCTGTGGCCTTTGTGGGCAGAAGAAGGCCTCCAGGGCCACAGAATGAGGGCTGAGGCCAGAGAAGAAAGACCATCACCAGTGTTGACAGCCTCCCAATTCTCCCCAGAGGAGCTTCCCAACCTTGGACCCTTTAATGGGTGGGGGTTGTGAAAATGCATTGATTCTCTTATTTCTCACAGCACCTGGCCAGGGCCATCATCTCAGCCTGCAGCAGCCTGCCTGTGTCCCTGGGGCTGTGGGAGGACGGATTTATTTATTATCAGAGTCTGTGGAGTCGGAATAAGAGCAAGGCTGGGAAGCATCCTTCACAGGTTTGTTCCCCTCCCACCTCCATGAGGTCTGGCTTGGTTCCAAGTGGAATGTTCCCATGTTCTCTGCAGTCTGTGGACAGAAGGGTCCTGGTTGCCACAGTTATGGCCACGGACTGCAGGCCATGGAGGGGCCACTGATAGCGAGAGGCTCTCAAGGTACTGATCCTGGAGAGGCTGTACCAGGAAGCAGCTTTTCTGGGGACCCTGGGCCAGACCCAGACCCCCATGGACTGCCTCTCGAGACAGTGAAAGAGGGAACAAGAAACCAGGGCCATGAGGCCCTGCCCCATCCCTGTCCCACCCCCTCCTCCCTCAGGTCAAATCCTGAATTTCAAAGCCACCGCTTTACCGTATACGGCAGAAATGGGATTGCCAGGTTGTGCAGTATTCACTTACCCAGTCACCCTGCGTCTAGAACGGCCAGTGTTTTGGAACCTGCCTTATTCTTAGTGAGGCTGAGTATCTTATGTTCAGCAGCCATTACAAATTGCTTGTTTACATCCTAAAAATTCTTCTACCTCCTCTACCTTCCGTGTGATATTATTTTGCAAAAAAAGTTTATACTGCTATATAGTCATCATCGTTTTTCCCAAATTTGGATTTTGAAAATGTTCAAGTCTACAGAGAAGGTGAAGTGACGGCATGATGGACGTCCACGCACCTGTCACCTGGCGTCACCCACTGTCACCATCCGGACACATGAGCTTCACCTCGCCCCACCTCTACACATGCAGACACACACATTGTTTTCCAAACCCTTTGAGCGTGTCGCCATAGTGCTTTACCCTTAAATACTTCAGAATGCAGCGCCTAAAAATAAGGATGATTTCCCACCTATTCACAGTACTGCTATCACACCTAGAAAAATAATAGCAATTCGTCAATATATGGCATACAACCCATCTTTAAAATTTTCTAGGTTTTCCCCCAAAAAATGTCTTACAGGTGTTTTCTCCTCCTGCATCTTATTTAATCTAGAATAATCTCTTTTTTTGTTTGTTTGTTTTTGTTTTTGTTTTTCATGACATGGATTTTTTATTTTAATTTAATTTAATTTTATTTAATTTAAGATGATGTCTTAGCCTGTCGCCAGGCTGGAGTGCAATGGCATGGTCTAAGCTTACTGCAATCTCCGCCTCCCAAGTTCAAGCGATTCTCCTGTCTCAGCCTCCCAAGTAGCTGGGACCTCAGGGATGTGCCACCATGCCTGGCTAATTTTTGTGTTTTTAGTAGAGACGAGGTTTCATCATGTTGGCCAGGCTGGTCTCGAACTCATGACCTCGTGATCCACCCACCTCTATCTCCCAAAGTGCTGGGATTACAGGTGTGAGCCACCGTGCCCAGCCACATTGATTTTTTTTTTTAAATGGTCCAAGCTAGTTATTATACAAAGCCTCATATTCTGGACTTATGTGGTTGTTTCCTTATGATTAGGTTCATCTTTAACACCTTGGGTAAGAATTCTACCTAGACAGCAGATTAATTATTTTTCAATGGTTGTATATAGTATTTAACAGAAAGCATGCACTACATACTTTGCCATTTCCTTCATGAAGGGTGAAAAGGTTACTACCTTCCTCATGCCCACCTTAATTTTGGCTATTCCCTTCATATTTCCAGAATTCTGGGATTCCTAGAAAAGGCTGATTAGTTTTGGGGGTTTTCTTCTACTCTTGACACGTATTTTCGTGTCACATTTCAAAAGGTTTATATCAATTTATATTGGTGGTAGACTGAGTTTCACTCATTCGTCACCATTCTCTGCTAAGAGTTGAGATTGTGAAATGGCTCTTCAGGCATTTTAATGTGTTTTTAAGAGACAGAGTCTTCCTCTGTTGCCCAGACTGGAGTGCAATGGTGTGATCCTAGCTCACTGCGGCTTCAGACCCCTGGACTCAGCAGTATTCCTGCTTCAGCCTCCTCAGCAGCTGGAACCCCTGTCATGCCCCACCACGCCCAGCTACGGGCAGTTTAATTTTTACCAGAATGCTTCTGTTGCAGACAACCAACTTGAGACCCAGTGGAGGGCATGTCCAAGCTGCTGGTTAGTGACACACCTGCTGCTAGAAATGAGCCTCCTGCCCCCAACCCTGTTAAGCCACGTGGTTTTTAGATGGTTTCTTATCTCCAGTCACATCACCAATTTTGATCCATAGCCAACACGGTGTTGTTTAATGCAAGGTTAGAAAATCTTTCTGGTTATTATCACCAATCATTGGTAACATTTATGGAGCACAGGACACACATCGTGTTGAGTGCTTGTGCACGATCCCATATCTTCACAGCAACCCTGTGAGAGAGTTTTCATCCCCATTTTACAGAATGGAAGACTGAGGTCAGGATGCTTAAGTGTTACTTACCCTTACTTATCAGAGTCAGGATCCAGACCCAAGCCTTTGAACTCCAAAACCCACACACTTGTTACTAAGATCGATGAGAAAACCCATTGTGCTAGGGTGCCAAGTGAGGAGTCCAGGACATGCATTACAAAGAGTGCTGGCCCAGCCCCTGTGCCTCCCTCTGGGAAGGTGCCCGGTCATGTGGAAGCATGAGAATGAGCAGTGTTTCGTGGATTTGCCGGGAGATCCTGAGGATTTGTTTTTGTTTCATCTCAATTCTCACATATAAACAACACAGGAATATTATCTTCACCCTTCACAGAGCGTTATACTATCTCCGGAGCATTATGAATAATGCAGCTGTCAGCAAAATCAACTAAATGGATAATGGGTAAAGGATGAGGTACGATCACATTTCCTCTCCACAGTGGGGTTTTGCTATTGAATCAATCCCAGCTGTCGTCATCATGCATTGATTACCTTTAACCAAAATTCTAGGAATATGTGAACTTCAGCTGCATCTTCAAATTAAAATATTTTCTTTAGCCAGAGCAGGCTCTGAGCTATATGATTTTGGAACTGGATTTATAAGGTGACGTAATGCCATTTGATAATTAGGTTAATGATACCATCGACTTAAAAACATACACGATTTAAATGAACAGCATTTAGGAGTCTAATGACTGGTCTATTTCTTGCGAATTTTCTGTTGCAGACTGGAACTCGCAAAGGCTGTGCCTTTGTGGGGCTTGAGTCTGAGGGTGTTTCCAGGATAGATGCTAAAACAATGAACGACTGACTGCCTTTGTGGTAAGAGGCTCTTGGAGTGTCAATGCCCCTGTCTAACCGCAGGGTTGCCTGGGTGCCTGCTGCTGGTGGCTGATGGTGGTGGGAAGGGCGGCTTGCTTAGCTGCTTGGACATGCCACTTCATCTATGGGGTGACTCTTACAGAATGGTGCAAGGATTTCAGTGTATGTTGCAGGCAGATTCTAATTAGAATGTTAAAATCTCCCGGAGTGGGAGCAGCTTTTACCCTAAATGAAACTAGACAAGTTACCTTGGGGACACACAGGAGGAGGAGCTAACCCATGCATATGGGCTGTGAAAGACTTGTCTGAGGAAATAGCATTGACATTGAAACCTGAAGACTAAACAGGAGTGAGCCAGGTGAAGGGACAGAAGTGAAGACAGACCATTGCTGGCTGAAGGACAGTGAATGCCAAACCAGAGGTGCCTGGCCACTTGGCTGAGGGAATGTGAGGAAAAGTAGCAGGAGATGAGGGAACAGGCCAGGCATGATGGCTCACGCCTATAATCCCAGCACTTTGGGAGACCAAGGAGAGGGCGGATCATCTAAGGTCAGGAGTTCGAGACCAGCCTGGCCAACATGGAGGAACCATGTCTCTACTAAAAACACAAAATTAGCCAAGCGTGGTGATGCATGCCTGTAATCCCAGCTACTTGGGAGGCTGAGACAAGAGAATCGCTTCAACCTGGGAAGTGGAGGCTGCAGTGAACCAAGATGACACCATTGCACTCCAGCCTGGGTAACGAGAGTGAAACTCCATTTCAAAAAAAAAATAAAAGAAATGAGAGAGCAGTAAAAGGCTTCAGGTCAAGTTACTGAAGGCCTTTTAAGTCAGCAAACTCAGAACTTATCCTGAGGGCAGTGAGGCTAGCATCAGAGGTCAGGAATCGCATTGCAGAATCCAACTAAATGGCAGTGGCTGTAGCTCTTCCACACGAGAGAAGCTGGAAGGAGTAGAGGAGTGACAGCACCAGATTAGAAATTCATACTGCAGAAAGGAGCCAGTGCAGCCCCGACCCTGCAGTCCACAGAGTGCAGAGAGCATCCGTCTCCAGATCCTGCTGCCCTTGGGAGGCAGAGCGAAGTTTCTGGCCTCCCTGTGCCCGTGGTGGCCTGTGGCCATCTTAGGTACCCAAGTTCACAAGCATCTGCCCAAACAGCTGACAAGGCTGGCCCAGGTGGCATGTCTCTGTCCACTTCCCATACCTGTGAGAGAAGCTGATCACCTAGCTGAGATCATGGGTTCATTCTCACATTAAAAGCATGGCTCTTGCCAGGAGGAAATGGGCTGGGTAAGTGCCCTGAAGGTTGTTGACCACACGTGCCAGATCAGTGCCGTGCTGTGCTAGACTTGTGAAAAATAGCAGAAAGGGCTCTGAGTGTAGAGTCGGGGATTGCTGCTCCTGTCTGACAGCATTAACGAACTCCACCAGGGCAGAAGCCACTCCTCTGTCACTCTGACGTGAGATCAGCCGCGGCATCTTGATTATGTCGTGGAGAACGGCACTGGGAGATTCTAAAGTGAATGTTAAAATCCCTCCCCCTTGGTTGAAACTTCCCCCCCACCTTTTTTGTTTTTTTTGAGACAGAGTCTCACTCTGTTGCCCAGGCTGGGGTGCAATGGTGAGATCTCAGCTCACTGCAACCTCTGCCTCCGGGTTTAAGCAATTTTCCTACCTCAGCCTCCTGAGTAGCTGGGCTTATAGGCATGTGCCACCATGCCTGGCTAACTTCTGTATTTTTAGTAGATCCAGGGTTTCATCATGTTGGCCAGGCTGGTCTCGAACTCCTGAGCTCATGATCCACCTGCCTTGGCCTCCCAAAGTGCTGGGATTAAAGGCATGAGCCACCACGCCTGGCAAAATGTTTTGGTGGTGTTGTTGTTTTTAATGTATTTATTTTACTTTAGGTGCACACTGTATCTGGTATTTCTCCCCATGTTATCCCTCTCCACTCTCCTCCTCCCTCCCACCCCCCACTGTCTCTCCCCTGCCCCCCCAACTGCCCCCAGTGTGTGATGCTCCTCTCCCTGAGACCACGTGTTCTCGTTGTTCAACACCCACCTATGTGTGAGAACATACGGTGTTTGATTTTCTGTTCTTGTGTCAGTTTGCTGAGAATCATGGTTTCCAGATTCATCCAAGTCCCTACAAAGGGCACGAATTCATCGTTTTTTATGACCGTGTAGTATTCCATGGTGTATATGTACCACATTTTCTTTGTCCAGTCTATCACTGATGGGCATTTGGGTTGGTTCCAGGTCTTTGCTATTGTACACAGGGCTGCAATGAACACACATGTGCATGTTGTCTTTATAGTAGAACGATTTATAGTTCTTTGGGTGTACACCCACTAATGGGATTGCTGGGTCAAATAGAATTTCTATTTCTAGATCCTTGAGAAATCGCCACAATGTCTTCCACAATGGTTGAACTAATTTACACTCCCACCAACTGTACAAGAGTGTTCCAATTTCTCCAGATTGTTTAATGATCACCATTCTAACTAGCTTGAGATGATATCTCAGTGTGGTTTTGATTTGTATATCTCTAATGACCAGTGATGATGAGCATTTTTTCATACGGTTGTTGGCCTCATATATGTCTTCTTTTGAAATGCGTTCATATCCTTCACCCACTTTTGAATGGGGTTGTTTGTTTTTTTCTTGTAAATCTGTTTTAGTTCTTTGTAGATCTGGATATTAGCCTTTTGTCAGATGGGTAGATTGCAAAAATTTTTTCCCATTCTGTTGGTTGCTGATTCTCTCTAATGATGGTTTCTTTTGCTGTGCAGAAGCTGTGGAGTTTAATTAGATCCCAGTCCTCTATGTTGACTTTCATTGCCATTGCTTTTGGTGTTTTGGCCATGAAGTCCTCGCCTATGCCTATGTCCTGGATCGTTTTGCCTAGGTTTTCTTCTAGCGTTTTTATGGTGTTAGGCTTTATGTTTAAATATTTGATCCATCTGGAGTTAATTTCAGTGTAAGGTGACAGGTAGGGGTCCAGTTTCTGCTTTCTGCACATGGCCAGCCAGTTTTCCAAAACATTTTATCTTTTCAAAATACAGGTCAGTTTCTGTCATATGAAAAAGGACATGATAAAGTTTTGAAAAGCTGGGATGTTCTAGTTTCAGAGGCGTCTTCATATCCAGCAGTAGAAAGGCACAAAGACAACAACAAAAAAAACATGTATACCAAACAGTGAAGAACCAATTGCTTAAAAAAAAAAATTGCAGCCCAACACAGTGGCTCACGTCTTTAATCTCAGCACTTTGGGAGGCCAAGGCAGGGAGATGGCTGGAATCTAGGAGTTCAAGACTAGCCTGGACAATACAGTGAGACCTCGTCTCTACAAAAACTAGAAAAAGTGAGCCAGGCATGGTGGTACAGACCTAGAGTCCCAGCTACTCAGGAGTCTGAGTTGAGAGGATGGCTGGAGCCCAGGAAGCAAAGCTGCAGGGAGCCACGATCATGCCACCACACTCCAGCCGGGGCGACAGAGCAAGACTCTGTTTCAAAAAAAAAAAAAAAAAATACCCAGAAGGAAAATAGCTTTAAAAAAGGAACACACTACATTTTCCGTCTTTAGTATGCCTTGCTTCAACAACTCTTTTTTGTTGTTTGGACAGATGATGGGAAAGTTGTAACTCACTGGTTGCAAAGTAGTGTTGTAGGTCCCAGGACACACTTTGGAATTCTTCTGGAACGCTAGTGTGACCTAAACATGCACTCCTGCGCACCAAGGGTGCCCACAGGGCTTGCCATTCCTTTCTGGGTTTTTTGTTTGTTTGTTTTGTTTTGTTTTGTTTTTTTAAGGCAGAGTCTTGCCCTGTGGCCTAGGCTGGAGTGCAGTGGTGAGATCTCAACTCACTGCAACCTCCACCTCTCAGGTTCAAGCGATTCTTCTACCTCAGCCTTCCAAGTAGCTGGGACTACGGGCGTATGCCACCATGCCTGGCTACTTTTTTGTATTTTTTAGTAGACACGGGGTTTCACCGTGTTAGTCGATCTCCTGACCTCATGACCCGCCCTCCTCCGCCTCCCAGAATGCTGAGATTACAGGTGTGAGCCACTGTGCCCAGCCATTGCCATTCCTTTCAAAGGACTAGGCCTCACCATTTGCCAAACGTCCACATGTGGGTAAGTACGCACTTACTAACATGCGAACACTTACTAATGTGGTCCTAAGCTACCTTCTCACCGTATGAATTTGCATTTTTTTCATGACCAGCAAGATGCAACCTCACAGTATGCAGCGGCTGCCTGTCTGAAAAGAATGAGGCTCCCTCCCCCAATGTCTGTACTCTTTCAAAACTTGACAGTGAAGTAAAAAGAGGAAAAAGCAAAAGACAAATGAGTGAGCTTCTCACTGGCTCACTGGGGAGAATTAGAGGTCCTGAGAGGTGGTCCTCCACATCCGGATGAAATCATGCCTGCCAGTGAGTCACCCGAAAAGCACAGCAAAGTAAAGCCCAAGTCATGATGTGAGTACAAGTTAGGCCTCAAATTTCCCTCAAAGCAGGGGAATGAGCCTCTCCCAGCTGGCTTCCTCACGTTCTCACTCTTGGCAACCAGGCCGCACTGGGGATTTGTCAAGTTCCTAAGCCAAGTACATTTTCCCTTCCATTCTTTGCTTAAAAGAATAATATCGCCAAACACAGCACCGACGTTATGTCAGAGAATGTGCCTGTGTTTAGGAGATGCTGCTGGAGTGTTCAGGGGGCAGTGACATGCTGTCTGCCACTGATTTTGCAACAATTCACACATGCACACTCACACACAGGCACACATAACGCACACACCCACATACATGCACACACGCACACATACTTGCACACACACACACATGCACACACGCACACACTTGCACGCATACACGGACACACACAGACACACATGCACACATATCCACACACATGCGTGCACACACGTGCACAAATGCACACACACGCACACACATGCACACACACGCACACACAAGCACAAGCACACAGTGTGAGAAAGAGACCAAGCAGAATTGACCAAATACTAAGTAGTGGCTCCAGGTGAGATAGAAACGGGTGTTCATTGTACTACTCTTTCAACTTTTCCATAGGCTTTCAATTTTCAAAATTAAGTTTGCAGGGAGAAAACTAATATGGACAGCTATTTTGTATCCACAGAATTTAAAACGTTTAAACTTTAAAAATGTTAACTAAATATGAACTGCAAAATTCCAGGCATGTCTCTGCTCATAGAAGCTGCCTCTGGGGTCCATCCTCCTGTGTCTTCCTGGGCCATCAACCTTCCAGAGACTCCATAGCTGCAACTTCTGAGAAATCAAAATGTAGGTCACGAGTCAGGGGGCCTCCAAGTCCCAGCAGGCTCCAGTCCCCTCCACATCCCAGCACGACATGGGAACCCCTCTGGGTGGCTTCCTGGTCACTCTTGAGTGCTCCCCAGGCATGGCTAGACATCCCTGGGCTTAGAGAAAGGCCCTAAAGCCCACAAGGTGTGGACGGACAATTTGACCCAGCACTACCTGGGACACCCGGCCAAGCAGCCCCATCTAGTGGGTGGACAGGAGCACGAGCGCCCCCTCCTGCCTCCACCAGGGGCCTGGCACCTACCCACTCCCTCCCATTCCCACCCAGAACTCCCACCAGTCTTGGGACTTCTCATCCTCAGCAGCATGAGAAGCGGCAGGTGGCATAGAAGGCACACGGGCTCCGGGGCAGACAGCACACAGTAGGTGTTCAGTAAACACCTGTTGAATGTGTGGACAGCTTGGATGCAAACCTAGACCTGTGGCATAGGCTCATGATGGTTTGGAGTGAGCTTTGACTACGTATCTCCAAACCTGTTTTCTTATCTAAAAATGGGGGGTAGTAACAGTATTTCAGGGGACCGTGGTGAAGACTGAGAGACAGGAAGAAGGAAAATGTCCCTGGGACACAGCAAGCCCTTGCAAAAGGTGGCGCTCCTCAGCTGTGGTTGTCTGAAACTAAAGGGGTTGGGCGCGTGCAGCAGGGAAGCCCCCAGAGCAGGCTCTTAAGGAAAAGTGTGTGCAAGTCCCATGGTAGAAGTGGGGAGGAGGGAAGGTGTCTGCACCCTCTTTTTGAGGATGCAGCGTGAGGAGACAGGATGGGCTCAGGGTGGGAAAGAGGGGCCTCCTTTCTGCTTCTGGGAGAGCTCCACCAAACTCCGTCAAAGGCAGAGCGAAGGGTGTCACTTGCGAGGCCAGGATAGCCCTGGCTGTGGGAGCTGCCAGCGGGTGTGGCCTGTACACGAGGTCTGGGAGCAGTAACCCTGGAGACCCATCTGGGTACGTGTGAGGCCTGGGAGACTCAGCAGGGAGGGGAGGATCTGAGCAGTGAAGTATACGGACAATGTATTAACGACATGCCCAAACCCCTGCCGGGAGGCCGGGAGAGCCGTAGCCATGGGTGACGGAGGGTCTTGCCAATGACTTGCATAAACATGGGAACTGCAGTTGCCAAAACTGTGAACAGCACGACACAGTCATTCCATGTCTGAGTTAACAAAAGCGGAATATAAAAATGATCCAACAGGCGGAAGGACAGGCTAAAACCAGCAAAGATAACATTTGGCAGGGACAAATAGAAAGCCGGAGATTCAGGTCACTAAATGCAGGGCAGGGGAGTGGAAGAGAAGGGCAGGTCCCAAGGGAGGAAAGGCAAAAGGTGAATTTCTCCAGCAGCTTGGGCTGGGTGGCACCCAGCCAGAGGCTTGTCACTGTTCATGATGCTGCCTGCTAGGAAAAGATGAGGCTGGCCTGTCCCGGGCCTGCTTTTCGAGACAGGAATGGGAACAGGGGGAGGCAGAGGCTGGGGGAGGGGGCAGTGGGTGCTGATCTGTAGCTGTGTGATCAACAGTTTGGTGGGTCCTTGTCTCTAGGTCCTGGGGGATCACCTCTAAACCCTTATTATTCATGATGGATCCTTGGGCCACGGCCCATGATTTATGCTGGCAAGGTGACTCTGGATGGGGGCCACCAGGCCAGGAAGACCAATCGTGGAAGGAGCGAGTTGGAGCTTTGAGATATTAGTCTGGCCCGAGGAAAGGGAGAGGGGCTGGAGATGGAGTCCCGTGGGCACTGACCCAATCAGCCCCGCCTATGTAATGAAACCCAATAAGAACTCCAGACGTCACAGCTCGGGTGAGTTTCCCTGGGTGGCAACACTCTGCAAATCGTCACACATGATGTGCAAGGAAGACAGTCGTGTCTGGGAATGACAGATGCTTCTCCCAGGGCTCACTCATGCATCTCTTCCTTTGGCTGGTTCTGATTTGTATCTTTGAGTTTATAATAAAACTGTAGTCCTAAGCATCGTGCTTTCATGAGTTCCGTGAGTCATTCCAGGAAATTGTCAAACCTGAATCCCTGAATTTGTAGCCAGCTGATCGGAAGCAAGGGTGACCTGGGACCAAACTTGCAGCTGGGGTCTGTAGTAAGGCAGTCTTGCCGGGACTGTGTCTTTCACCTGTGAAGTGTGGCCCAGACATCACCGAAACCGTGCTTGCTGATTTCCATCGTGTGAACACTCCTGCCACGCCTGTTTCAATGCTCACTTAATGATCAGCTCCTCCAAGCCAGCGTGGCACAAACCAGCACCAACACACGGCCGGGTGGGGGCAGAGCTGAGTGGCTCCAACGCAGCTGACACTAGACTGTGACCGAAGCCCGGGGGAGCAGGCGGGAGCCTCAGGAAAGAAGCCCGGAAAGAAAGGAGCTGAGTCGGAGGAGGCTCAGTCGGTAGAGGCTCTGAGATAGCCAAAAGAAGTGTAGCAGGGGAGGAAGCCAGGACTCACACCCAAGCCTGCACCTCACGTGGCGTGTTTCCCCACTGTGACCTGGACTTCGCCGTGGTCTGCACTCCCTTCTGTCATGATGCAATCCCTGCGATTCTCCCTCACGGTGCACACAATCCCAGCCCTCACTTCCCTTATGACTTCTGGCACCACGCTAAACTGGGGCCAGAACTGGAACCATTTTCCCACCATCGGATTGAATGCAGTGCGGTGGGGTTGGGCGGTTACTTAGTGGCAGGTTGCTTCATCCACAGCGCGGGGCAGACACACACAGAGGCACCCTTTACGGAGGCCCAGCTATGTGCCAGAGACCGTGTGTCCATGAGCACATCGGATCCCTATCAAGCAGAATGGCTGTGGCTATCCCTGGTCTTTACGGAAAGACCTCAGGGCCCTCGAGTGCTTGCCAAAGCCAAGCGCTGGACAGCAGGGAGGACTGGACCGACCCGGGCCCCATCTGTCTGCATCCAAAGCCCAGAGGGGTCCACACGTCCTGCTACTCATTTTGGGAGCTTCAGGCAGGGTGAGGGATGAAGGGTCTGCGGATTCACCGTCCAGCAGCGACGTTCGGGACAAAAACGAGGGGAGATCAGAGCCTTTGGTTCCAGCAGCCTGCTGTGCCCACCATGCAGGTGCTTGTGTGGTGTTCTGGGGGCTCTCTGCACAGCCTCCGGAGGCAGAGCTGCTGGGTGCTGTCTGCTCAGGGAACCCGCCCCAGGAACCTCTGGAATCATCTTTTCATGGAAATGGCTTCCATGCCCTGACAGGGTGTTACTTCTCCTTCTCTCTGTGTCTGCTAAAAACCCACACACTTAGTTGCGGTTGCTTTCGTTTCAAAAGCTTGTCTATAAACAAAATACATTCTGGCCACATTTCCTCTCACACAGAAGGCAATTTCAGACGTCCCTGGGGGTCGCTGGAGGGTGCCCACTTTCTGAAGCTGCTCCAATCCCACCTGCGACGTTCGTGACTCAGACTTGGGGGGACCAGAAGACACCCTGGAAGCAACATGGTGATCTTAGTTTTCATTAAGGCAGTAATTTAGAAATCCATGTGTGGTAATAACACGATCGCCTACCACATAGCTGACATTTACAAACCCACATAGGTCCCTGGGGTATCGCAGTGGTGCTGCCGCCCCGTCCTGGGGCCGGCAGGGATCTCTTGATGGTACAGCCCTTTCTGAAGAGCCTGCTGATCCACTGTCCACATCCACATGTTGGCCACAGCAGAGCCAGGTCCTTGGCGAGAGTCCAAGATGAAACAAGCCAGTGCGGTTCTAAACATAGTTCTATTGGAAAGTGTTTATTATATAAGATCTAAATTATAAATCAGAGCCTGTATATAAAAAAAGCGTTTGGCAGTGACTAAAATATTTCCTCTTCTGCTGTGTTTCACCCCAAGAGACACATGGCATGGACACAGAGTGGTGGTTTGGGGCAGGGTCCTTGTGTGCTGCACGGATCTCGGGACCCATCAAGATCATTCCTTTATTTTTTATTTTTATTTTTTAATTTTTATTTAAATTTATTTATTTATGTATCTATTTATGAGACCAGGTTTCGCTCTTGTTACCCAGGCTGGAGTGCGATGGTGCAATCTCGGCTCACTGCAACCTCCACCTCCCGGATTCAAGTGATTCTCCTGCCTCAGACTCCTGAGTAGCTGGGATTACAGGTGCCTGCCACCACTCCCGGCTAATTTTTGTATTTTTAGTAGAGACGGGATTTTACCATGTTGGCCGGGCTGGTCTCAAACTCCTGACATGAGATGATCCACACGCCTCGACCTCCCAAAGTGCTGGGATTACAAGCGTGAGCCACCATACCTGGTCCATCAAGATCATTCCTATCCAAGCTTCATTGCATAAATCTATTACGTAAAAGCCATCCCGTGGGAGACATTGGGGTCCTTCTTCCCCTCATTCTGTAAAGTTCATGACAAAAAATATTAGTGGACTGAGAAAGAGGAAAACAACAGAGGGACCCAAACAAACAAAAAGACTGAGAATGAAAGATATTGAGAATCTTTCTAAAATTAAGACACAGCTTCTGTGTGCAAGCAATATGGTAAATGGAGGTATAAAAATCTCCCACTACAAAATACCTAGAAATGCTGGACAAAATATGTGTTCCTCTAGATCTGTGCATGAGTCCACAGAAAAAAAAGGCTGAAGGCCAAATATGTTGGAGAGTGTGTTATTTTTCTATCCTGCCATTTAAAAGTCACCATAATCTTAGTGGCTTAAGGCAACAGAAATTTCTTACAGCTCTGGCGGTCAGACTCACTGGGCTGCATTTCCTAGGGGAAAATCCATTTCCATAGCTTTATCCACTCCTAGGGGGCCACTGACATTCCTTGGCTTGTGGCCCCTTCCATTTTCAGAGTCTGCAGCAGTGCACCTCTGGTCGTTCTGTAATCAGATCTCCTCTGCTCTCTTGTCTCTCTCTCTTCCATTTGTACGAACCTTTGTGATGATCCTGGGCCCACTCTGATAAACCAGGGCAATCATTCCATCTTAAATCAAATGATTAGCAATGGTAATTTTATCTGCAATTTGCATGCCATCTAGTACATTCTTAGGTTCTGGAGACTAGGATGTTGGCATCTTTGGGGCAGGGGACATTACCTACCACCAAGAGGAAACTGAAAACCACAAATGTCAGTGGGGCTGACACTTTGGCTGCCTTGGATGGGGAGGCTAGCAGTTTCCAAGCGGCTTGTTTCGTTAACCATGGAGGAAAGCAATGTGGTCCAGGCTGAGAGGAGGGGAGTTAGAAGCAAGGCCATCCCACAAAGAGGATTATCAAAGGGCTCTACTTTTGGAGAGTAAATAAAAATCTATCCATTGACCAAAAGTGGCCACAAAAGACTGTGTCTGTCTCAGATTGTCTCAAAATGTCTCCATGAGAATGCACAGCCTCAGGCCTGCCTGAAAGTATTGTCCAGGAATCCCACTGTTGAGAAATAATAAGAAAATAGCAGTTCCAAGCTGTTAACACCCATCGGATGTCTGGCAGGAGCAAATCCAAAGCTCCTTTGAGGAACACACCCTCACTCTGGGCTGCACATGTTCTACAAGTAAAGCTCCACCAACAGGGACGCGTGGCCCAAACCACAAAGCAAACGAGGGAACAAGCCAGAGTAAGCAAGAGTCTAAGCAATAGTGAGCCGAAGAACTCAACTCCAGAGAGCTCCAAACAACAGAAGAAACGGATGCAGATTATAAAATAAGTATGCTTACAATCATTCAATAAAAGAAGCAGTCAAGGGATGGTACAGGAGCAAGACATTTTTAAGATAAGGACCAGGCATGTTTGAAAATGAACCAAATCGTGTTTATAGACTTGAAAACAACAATTATTGAAATGATGGGCATGTTTAGCAGCAGATAAAACGTAGCTGAAGAAGCAATAGGGAACTGGAAACTAGACTGACGAAATCTCCCAGAATGCCACTCAGGAGACAAAGAGGTGAAAAGTTTGAAGGAAAAGATAAGAATCATGGAATGAAGAAGGAAGATCCAGTTTCAGTGTACTAGAAACTCCTGAATGAGTATGTGAAGACAACGGAGAAAACCAATACTCAAGAAAATAATGGCTGAGAATTTTCCAGAATTGATGAAAGATATGCATGTTCTAATTCAAGGAGGTTTTTATTTTTTGTTTTAATGAGCTGTAAGTAAAAGAAATAAAAATAATGAAATAGGAGAACTTCAAGACCAAGAGCAATGACAGCCAGAGAGAAATCATAAATTGCCTGCAGAGTGAGAATGGGCTGACCTCAGACTTCTCAACAGCAATAACCAAAGTGTAAGACAACAGAATAACATCTTCAAAGTGCCGAGAGAAAACAACCACCAATATAGAGATTTACACTCATCTAAGTTATTTAAGAATGAGAGTGACCTCTAGATCTAGCTATAAATATACAGGAAAAAACAGGGGATAGAAGAACACGATGACATAGGAATGAGATAAGCAACATTCAGATTGTGGGAAATTCCACAGGGTAAACAATTCAGTTTCTTCAAGAAATAAACTGTAAAAAAAAAAAAACATTTTAAGAGAGAGAGGGAGAGAGGGAGAACCTTAAAAGATATTTAAGAGACAAATCAGTCCATCTCAAGGAATAGGCATTATTTGAATAGATTAAAACTGCTTAAAAATTTATATTTATGAGACAATTGAAAATTTGAATACTGATTGGATATGGTAATTACAATGCATCATTATTAAATTTTTAGCTATTTTATGGCATTATGGGTTTTATTTAAAGAATCCATATGTTTTAGTCATATATACCGAACTCTTAATAAATGTGATGTTCTCCAGCAAATGGAGATATCAGTGAAATTAGATTGGCAATGAGGTGTTAGAAATTTTTGAGCTTGGATACACGGTGGTTCATTATTCTGTTTTTGTGGCTGTTTGACGTTTTCCTGTATATCAGTATAATAAAAACAATAGTAGTTACAATAAAAGAAAGCGTTAGTTGAAAAGGCTTCTTCTAGGAATGTGGGTAAGTAGATGGTGCTGAATCAGTACCATGAAATACTGTGAAGAGTTAAAATTAATGAAGCAAATTCACTGTAGCAACATTAATAAATCACTTAAAACGATGGAGGGAGCAAGTCGTGGAATGATACAGTATTACTCTATTTATATTGCAAAAGAAAATAAAATTTCAGGACCCTCTAAATGTATTCTGCCAAGGGAGAAGTTGAGCCCCGAGACTGAGTCACACCGCGTGTTTGCAGTTCTGCTGCTTAGATTTATAGATTCACTCTCTTCTCCATTGTTCTTGTTCTGTAAATGACTGGGAAAGACCAGTGATCAGACCTCCCATTTCCAATCACCGATCTTTGGTGGGGAGAGGGTGGAACACAGGGGAGTCTGTGGGAGGGTTTTAGGTTCTGCCCCGGAGAAGTGCTTAGAGGGGTCTAGCTCCCAGGCAGACGTGGGCCCCGGATGCCCAAGGCTGATGGGCAGTCATAAGAAGCCGCCTGCAGAAAAGGCACTACCGGTTTCTTGGTAAGTCTGCTTGGAGGCTTCCTGTTTAGGAAAACTCCTGAGAAAGAACCCAGGAGGGAGAGTCCATTTTGCATCTGTGTCTGCCCAGGCTGAAGAGGCTCAGGCCAGGTCTCCGAGGCATCAGTCAAGGGGCTCCTGTCTCACCCCACCCCTTCTTCCTCCCCCAGCTCCAAACCAAAGAAGCCTGGAAGCCTAGGGTGGGAGTGGGGTAGAGCAAGGCAGGAAACGGAGAGGCCAACAGCACCCAGCCCTGCTGGCATCCAGCCTCTGCTGCCCTGAGCTGAGGGAGGAGAGATGCTGTTTTAAGCAAAGTTTTCTTTACACTGGACTGGATGTTTTCATTTTTAAATGAGAGTGTGGCAGTGGCTAAAAGTCACTGGTGACCATTTTCTTTCCAGGAAGTGACCTAAGGTGTATTGGGGACTGGCGTGGGGACTCACCCGTGTAATCCCAGCATTTTGGGAGGCAGAGGTGGGCGGATCACCTAAGGTCAGGAGTTCGAGACCAACCTGGCCAACATGGTAAAACCCTCACTCTACTAAAAATACAAAACTTAGGCCAGGTGAGGTGGCTCATGCCTGTAATCCCAGCACTTTGGGAGGCTGAGGCGGACAGATCACGAGGTCGGGAGTTTGAGACCAGCCTGACTAACATGATGAAACCCTGTCTCTGCTAAAAAAAATAAATAAATAAATACAAAAATTAGCTAAGCATGGTGGCGTACACCTGTAATCCCAGCTACACAGGAGGCTGAGGCAGGAGAATCACTTGAACCTGGGAGGCAGAGGCTGCAGTGAGCTGAGATGGCACCACTGTACTCCATCCTTGGTCACAGAACGAGACTTCGTCTCAAAAAAATAAATAAATAAAAGATGTATTGAAAATGGCCCAAGGTTTCATTGGAAGTGGAAGAGGGAGGGGCTGGAAATGACACACAGGTGTGCAGGGACCCTGAGGGTAAGAGGACACAAGGGAGAGAGAACATGTGGCCCAGTGACTGGTGATGCTGGCCAGTGGACACCTGTGGCTGCCAGCTCAGCTTCCCCCGCCTCCGGCTTTTGTCAGAGCGCCTGTCCATCACAGGCCACGCCCCCGCAGGGGAGCCGCTGAAATGTGCGCAAGCAGCTGGGGAGGCCCGGATCCTCAGCCAAGGTCCCTGGATGGCCCCAGCCGATGCTTGGCTGGTCTGCTGGTCCTTCCGTTTGGCGAATGCCCAGTGTCCCTCTGATAAGTTCCTTTTTACTTTTACCTAAATGGCTCTGCTGCCTCTGTGCTTCTGCTTGTCCCTCACCTTCCTGATGTGTGTGCTTGCCTCGGCCTGGAAGGGGCTGTGGAGCCACTTCATGCTGGCATTTGCTTGTGCTGGGCCCTGTGCCTCACTCATGACCCCTGGCCAGCTTCCCAGACCCGGCCAGCAGCTGAGCCCTTTCATTTGCCCAGCACATTCTTAAAAATGGAGTTTGAAGGCCAGGTACGGTGGATCATGCCTATAATCCCAGCACTTTGGGAGGCCAAGGCTGGTGGATCTTGAGGTCAGGAGTTTGAGACCAGCCTGGCCAACATGGCGAAACCCTGTCTCTACTAAAAATACAAAAGAAATTAGCTAGGCATGGTGGTGGGAAACCTGTAATTCCAGCTACTTGGGAGGCTGAGGCAGGAGAATTGCTTGAACCCAGGAGGCAGAGGTTGCAGTGAGCTTAGATTGTGCCATTACGCTCCAGCCTGGGTGACAGTGTGAGATTCTGTCTCAAAAAAAAAAAAAAAAATGGAATTCGAAAACCTTCAGGCAGGGAGTGCCCCCATGGCCCCCACCACCCCCTGCTGTCACACCCTGTGGCTTGACCCCTTTTAGCCCCCGCTGGGACCCCAGGGTCCTGCTTCTCTTTCCTTCCTGCTATCTGACTTGTCCTGTCTTCCCTTCTCAGCTGCAAAGACTACCTGGGCCCTGGCAGGTCCCCCAAACCCTAGCACAACCCTTGTACGTTTGCAGTGTGTTAAGTCAATCGTTTCTAATACCTTTTTTTTTTTTTTAAGAGATGGAGGGTCTCACTTTGTCACTCAGGCTGGAGTGCTATGCGGAGATCACGGCTCTCTGCAGCTTCAATTTCCCGAGCTCAAGCAATCCTCCCACCTCAGCCTCCTCAGTAGCGAGGACTACAGGCATGCATCACACCTGGCTAATTTTTTAATTTTTTTGTAGAAATAGGGACTCACTTTACTGCCCAAGCTGCTCTTGAACTCCTAACCTCAAACAATCCTCCCACCTCCTCCTCTCCAGATGCTGGGATTACAGGTGTGAGGCTCCGCCTCTAACACTATTGAAAAGGAAGGCAGAGCTCTTGCAGAGCCTAATTTACAATCAGTTGTGCTGGTAATCGTGAATAGAAATGAAAAAGGAACAAATGATGAGATTATTGATCAGTCTTTTGTTTCTGAAGGCATCTTTTATTATGGAAATGTTCACATATACACAAAGTAGAGAGCACCCTGTCATGCGCCACCCCCCCCCCCCATCACTGTGCTTCCACGGTTAGCAACATCTGCTGAATCTTGGGCCATCTCTTCCTCCCGCAGCCTCCCCACCTTCCCATACACACATTACCTGCCCCCTCCCACAGCAAGCTGGGCTATTTTAAAGCAAATCCAAGATGCCATAACATTTCAGCCATAAACATTCATACTCTTAAGTGATATCTCCAAGAGATAAGATCTCTTTTTTTAAACATAACCACCAATATCACACCAAAAAAAATTAACAGTAATTCCCAAATATCATCAAATACAGACAGTCAGCATTCAAATTTCCCCAGATTGCACTCTTTTCCATTGATTGGGAGAATTAATATGTTTGGCTTTTATTTTTTAAATTATCTATTGAATGTCTTTTTACAAGTGGTTTATTTGAATCTGCACTTGGTTCATATGTCTCCTATTGCTTCATCTCTAACAGTTCTCCCAGACTCTTGGGTTTTTATCTGTTTTGTTTTTTTTTTTTTAGACAGAGTTTTGCTCTTGTCGCCCAGGCTGGAGTGCAGTGGCACAGTCTCGGCTCACTGCAAACTCCATCTCCCAGGTTCAAGCGATTCTTCTGCCTCAGCCTCCCGAGTAGCCGGAATTACAGGCGCCGGTCACCATGCCCAGCTAATTTCTGTATTTTTAGTAGAGAGGGGGGTTTCACCATGTTGGCCAGGCTGGTCTCAAACCCCTGACCTCAGGTGATTCACTGCCCTCAGCCTCCCAAAGTGCTGGGATTACAGGGCTGAGCCACTGCACCTGGCCCCTCCCCTTGTTCTTTGCCTGTCACTTATTGTTTTGTTGGAAACCCAAGACATTGGCCCTATAGACCTCGCTCTATTCTGGATTTTGCTGACTGCATCCCCATGGAGTTTGTTTGTGTGAGATGCTGTCTCACTGTGTCACCCAGGCTGGAGTGCAGGGGCAGATCACGGCTCACTTAAGCAATCCTCCCACCTCAGCCTCCCAAATAGCTAGGACTACAGGCATGCACCACAACACTCAGCTAATTCTTTTTTTGTTTTTAGTAGGCAGGGTCTCACTATGTTGCCCAAGCTGATCTCAAACTCCTGGCCTCAAGCAATCCTCCCTCCTCAGCCTCTCCAAAGTGCTGGAATTACAGGTGTGAGCCGCGATGCCCAGCCCCCCATGGAGTTTTGACATTTCCCTGTATATCCAGTATTTCCTCTAAACCAGTAGTGAACCTAGAAACTTGTCCAGCTGAATCTGTTTCTTTGGCACGGATGCTTCCTAGGTGGCACCCTGCACTTCCCGCTACATCACATCACGAGGCCCCCATGTCTGGCTGCTTCCCTTCCTGTTCAGTGAGACTGAGCAACGGACACAGGTGCTTTCTGTTCACCCTGTGCTGATCCCCGGACAGAGCCACACTTCACGAGAGGGTCACACCGCCTATACACCCAGGGAATAAAAGGGCACTTCAAGTCGCCTAGTTATTCTCAATATTTTTAAATTTCAGCCTCAAACAGAATGCAATTTCATCGTTTATAAAACTTAACATGCATATACGGCTACCTCAAAGTAATTGATCCAACACTTGGCCAGTTAATACAACCCAATTTTACATTTACCTGTACACTGCCAGCATTCATACTAGAGTTATTCTGCTATCACACAGAGATTTCAACCTTATTGTATACTTTAACAAAATTGGTATGTGAAATGGATACTATGTCTATTTTACTTAAGGGTTATTATTTTGCAGAGTGACTTACTACATGGAAAAAAAACTGTATGATCTGTATTAGTAGGAAAGTAATTTTTGGAGAAGGGTTATGTAAAGGAAATTGTGGAATTGGGAATCAGATATTTCAGGCATGAAGACAAGGTAAGAACAACAGGAAATCATGGTGTTTCCTCTTTTTTTTTTTTTTTTTTTT
>NW_016108178.1:167974-171477 GCF_001604975.1 Cebus imitator | reverse complement strand
GACGAAGTCTTGCTCTGTCGCCTAGACTGGGGTACAGTGTCGCAATCTCGGCTCATTGCAATCTCCACCTCCCGAGTTCAAGTGATTCTCCTGCCTCAGCCTCCCCAGTTTCTGGGATTACAGGAGCCTGCCACCATACCTGGCTAATTTTTGTATTTTTAGTAGAGATGGGGTTTCACTATCTTGGCCAGGCTGGTCTTGAACTTCTGACCTCGTGATCCACCCACCTCGGCTTCCAAAGTGCTGGGATTACAGGCGTGAGCCACCATGCCCAGCCTAATTTTTTTATTTTTTGTAGAGACAGGGTTTCACCATGTCACCCAGGCTGGTCTTGAACTTCTGGCTCAAGCAATCCTCCCACCTTGACCTCCCAAAGTGCTAGGATTACAGACATGAGCCACCACGCCCAGCTGGCCCTTTTAAGTTTGAGCCCTTCAACAGGATCTAAATCTGGTGCTCAGGATAAAATATTGCCTCTGGTGTTTTCTTCCCATAATTACAGTATTACAGAGGCATTCTTAATGTTCCCTCTTCAAATTAGAAACAGTAAGTTGAAATCGCCTTCTAACATGGAGCCCGGATGCCAGTATTAGAGAACAGATATTCAATTAACAGAATTTGTAAGTAAAGCACCATTTTCCTGTAAAAGTAAATGCATAGGATACTGCCAGTCATTCAAAACTGAGTTTTGCACAATGTATGAAGCATGAATATTCTGTGCCCCTGGTTTTTAAACAGCTGTTTCCCCCAAAGAAAAGGCAACTTCTGGTATGCACCAGTAAAACAGCAGCCTTTTTACATTGCTTTGCATAAAGATTTACAAGTGTCCTGGGACGTGGGAGGCCAGTCTATCACGAGACAGACTCTAGCGATGCCACCTTCCTTTGCCACGGTGATCAGTGGCACACGCATAGCCAGTGTGTGTTGGCGAGCTGGTCTGCTACTTCAGCCCGGGTTTAAAACCCAGGCTTACTTTCTGTTAACAAATCGCACATGGATGGGCCCCCCTGGCGTCAGGAGCCCGTGGGTTTTTGCATGAACAGCTTTAGTCTGAGAAGATGTTTTGATCTCAAAATGTTGAAGCAACTAAGAAGAGAAAGAGAGAGAATGGGTCAGAATTGGAACGGCAGAAAACTCCCAGTGCTCCCTGAATGCTTTTACTCCTGTGGGCACTGGGCTGCAGAGAGCCGAGGCAGTGAGCACCCAGGTCCAGCTTTTTGAAGCTACAGAACCTCGGGGTCAGTAGGAAGCCCACTGTTGGGGACAGAACTCTAGATCCCGAACTAGAGCCTGGCATGTCCGCTGAGCAGCTGCACAGCCGGGTGGGACAGAGGTGCAGGCAGATGCTCAGATGGCTTAAGTTTCATTGACCATTTCAAATTCTAACTCTGTTGCTTCCCTTGTAGGTGCAGATGAAGAAGGCGTCAAAGGAGCAGGGGGAAATTCAGAACAAAGTGAAATTCTGTGTTTCCTGCTGCTTCCGAATCTGCAGCCACTTCAGACCTGGCCAGAAACAGAGGCGGAGAGAGCTGAATCCAAAAGACTTCGTCATGCTCCTGTCCTGAATTTAAATATTCTTGGTTCGTACCTTTGATTCCGTTTTTCATTTCTACAGTTCAAAAGCAGAACCGGCCCTGCCTCCCAGGGTGAAACTGGAATGTACCTACACACTGAGTTTGAAAGAACACCGAAGTAGCCATCACCCTAAAGCAATCATCTCCCGCACCGGCCGGCCAGGGCTTGATGTTCAAAGTCAGCCTGTGCTTAGGAATACACAAGTAACCCGATCTAAAGACTTCTGTCCACAGACAGACTCCTGCGGGGAGGGCAGGCCTTGCTTGCAGCCCATTTGGACAGTGCAGGGGCAAAGGAGCCAGTGACACCACAGTCCCCTACTTGGGACCCAGGCTGTCCCCGCCCTCCTCTTTCTCTCTCTCCAGCTTCGTCTCCCAGGCAAGGAAGCTGCACCTAGGATGGGCTGGGGCTCCAGATGGAGTCAGGCAGGCACCAGGGCTCAAGGGTCAAGGCTTGCAATGGGGATGCAGGCAGAACTCATGCCTTTGTCACTGTTAAGGAAATGAACGGAACCGCATGTCTTAAGGCAGCTCCACCATGTGCTGCCATCTGGGTGGCTCAGCTTAAACACCTAACCTCTGACCCCTCGCGCTGACCTCTTGGAAACGCCTGCTCATTCCCATGCACTAGAGGGAAGATTCACACGTGGGTCTCCTGACTTCAAGGCCATCGTGCCACTCAGTATTTTTCCTTTTCTGAGTGGTTTGTTTGTTGAAAAATTTAAAACTATGCAGGAGGCAAAAGATAACACTGTCCCCTCTCCCACATCCAGTTTCCAACTCCCAGGGAGTTGGGGTGGATCTTCCAAACATGCTTCTGTTCAATCAAATATCTTTTTCCTGATTTTAAGAGAATACATTAATATCACACCGTGAAAGCTGTTCCTTTGCTTCCCAGAAGGCTTCAGGCATTTCCCTGTACTGTTGGGCCAGACACCATTTATTTGGCTTAGAAAGGGCACACTGTGGGGATTTGAACACTGAGAACACCTGGACACAGGGAGCAGAACATCACACACTGGGGCCTGTTGGGGGTGGGGGGCAAGGGGAGGGAGAGCATTAGGACAAATACCTAATGCACGTGGGGCTTAATACCTAGATGATGGGTTGATAGGTGCAGCAAACAACCATGGCATGTGTATACCTATGTAACAAACCTGCAGGTTCGGCACATGTATCCCAGAACTTAAAGTAAAAAAAAAGAAAGAAAGAAGGAAAGGCCCACTGCTGCTTATGTGCCAAGAGACTTTCTTCATGAAATGGTGTTGAATTTTATCAATTATCTTTTGGGGTGATCATGTGATTTTTCTCCTCTTTATCGTGGTGAATTCTACTGACAGATTTTCTCTAGGCAGACCATCCTTGCATTCCTGAATACGCCTGATGGGTGAAGATGCCTTTCTGTTTCATACATTCAGCCTGCCAACTGTTCATTTTGCATATGTTTCATCTTCAACTATTAATCAGTCTGGGTGGCCTATAGTTTTTATTTTCCATTTCATCTTTTCCAGGTTTGACTATCAAGGTTATTGCAAGTCTCCCAAACTGAGACTTCCTTTTTCTATTCTCTGTTTGTATACCATGAGGATTACCTGTTCCCTGAAGATTTGACAAAACTTCCCAATAATCCTGTCTAGGTTCAGGATACTTTAGGGGTAAATCTTTTTACTACTGACTCATTTCTTGGATCCGTTCTCACTGATTCAGTATCTTAGGTCTGTTCTCTTTCATTTGAGTCGATTTGGATCATTTCTACTTTTTCTAGTAAATCTAAGTGCTTTATCTAAGTCTTCAAATTCATGGGAAAAAAAAGCTGTTTGAGTTATTTTCTTGATTTAAAAAAAAAATCACATCCTGTCTCTACAGTTGTGTCTCTCTGCTCATTCCTGGTACTGTTCTTTCATTCCCTCTTTTTTTTTTTTTTTTTTT
>NW_016108178.1:155812-166810 GCF_001604975.1 Cebus imitator | reverse complement strand
AAAAGAGAGATGGCGTTTCTCCATGTTGGTCAGGGTGGTCTCGAACTGCCGACCTCAGGTGATCTGCCTGCCTCGGCCTCCCAAAATGCTGAGATTACAGGAGTGAGCCACTGCACCCGGCGAAATGAGGACTTTTTAAGCAAAAACTTTTTAGTAGGTATATCTGTATGTTAACAGCAGCAAACAAGATAACACGATGAGCTTCAAATCCCATTTCATCGCTGGCCTCTGGCTAGGGTGTCTCTCCTGGTTCTCCAGGCAGTTGGAGTCCGGGGGCAACAAGCCTCCCTCCCAACTCACAGATGCCCTTTGGGAGGGTGCAGTGGCTGCGAGACGCACAGCAGCATTTTAGGGAGCTGAGACCTTCTGGGAAACACTCCCCATGGCTGACTTAGTGCAGAGGATGAGAACAGCTTCCACTTCTTGGGCACAGACTCTGCACATGGACTGTTTTTACTCCTCACACACCTGTCAGGCAGGGATTTGGCCCCTTCTGTGAATGAGGCGACAGGCTCGGGTGGCTGAGAAACCTACCAAGGTCCCAGAGCCAGCAAGTAGCAGATCGGGGGTGAAGCCTGCTTACCCTGAGCTCCCCACACACACTGAGCTGCCGCTCACATGCTCCTGGGCACAGGGGCACCGGTCACATCCCCAGGCAGGTGGGATGGTCACTTGATCCCACCAGCCCCAAGCCAGCAGAGCCTCATGGGCCACCTGTGGCTCCAGAGCCAGCCCCGAGCCAGTGGGGGTTCTCCCCACACGTCATTCTGTGCCTCCTCCCTGGGCAGTAGACCCTCGCCTTTTCCAGCTCCAGTGTCCACCCCAAGCCTGACCATCCAGAATCCCTCTCCTGCTCCGCCCAGCAGCCCAGGCTTCCCTGGTCCCTCATTCTCCCTTCTGCCCAGCTCTGGGCTCCCCATGAGCCTGTAGGAGGCACCTGCCTGACTTGTGGGGAAAGAGTCAAGACACCTGGTTCCCACCCTGCACCTGCCACTGTGGGACTTGGCAAGTGGCTGCTGCTTTCTGAGCCTCAGTTTCCTCATCAGTAAAATGGGGAGATGAGGTCACCAGGCACCCCCCACATCCTCCCAATGCTCAGGCAACGATGGCGCTCCCAAACGTCCGGCCAGGGTTTCCCGTCGCTAAGACTGTCTTCTCCGACTTGCAGGAGAGACTAACGGGCGGAATTTTCTCCGTCATCAGTTTTTCTTTTATAAAATTTTCTTCAGGTATTATTTAGTTCCTGCTGCAGCTGGAAGCCAGACACGGGGCAAACCCAGAGTTATGTACTTTAACGTGAAGGTGTTCTCTAACAACACCTGGGGCTTGCGGATGTTTTACATCCTAAGGAGCTTGAGAACCACCGCTCATGTAAATTGTTGGCTCAGTTAAACAAAGGAGACCAGCAAGAGGGTCGCTATGTCTTACCTGGGAGACCTGCTGTTGAGGGTGCCTGAGACGCCAGCTCCTAACTGCAAACATGGCCACCAGAGGTGGGGGTGAGGTCCCCAAACCCCACAGGGCCTCGCTTAGACCTCCAGGGTTTCTCAGAGTGTAGCCCATGCACCCAACCATTGGCATCAGCAGCAGCAGTGGACACCCCACCCTGACCCAGCAAACTGGTGACTGCACGCAGGGCTAGGAGTCTGCCTTGTAAGGTGCCCCCTGCTGGCTTTATGCCACCTAGCATTTGAAGACTACTCATTTGACCCCCACTCCCCTCTCTCCTAACTCACCGTGTGATGGCAGGAGACCTGGGCTCTGAGACCCTGGCAACCCCAGTGACACACACCCCTTCCAAATCTTCAGGCTGTGGCCTGTCCTCTATCCACACGATCCCAAGGAGGAGTGAAGCAAGGCAGGTGGCCATGGGGTTGAAGGTGGCTACCATGGTTGGGGGGCGGGGTGGGCATGGGAGATAGGGAGGCATTTTCAAGGGATTTCATGCAGAGCTCTTGCTTCTGGACAGGGTCTAACTCTGTCGCCCAGGCTGGAGTGCTGGAGTGAGATCACAGCACACTGCAGCCTAAAACTCCTGGGTTCAAGTGAGCCTCCCGCCTCAGCCTCCTGAGTAGCTGGGACCACAGTTGTGAGCCACCATGCCTGACAGCTCTTGCTCTTAAGTTTCCAAAATCGTGTTTTCTTTTTAACCTGGAAGTCTTTATCCAGGTGAGCCCAGTAGAAAGAGGTCAAGCCCAAAGGCCAATATTTGGCCTCCACACCCTACCTGGATCACAACGAGGTGAATCTCCAGTTCTGCAATTCTCCGCCCGATGCAGCTGCGAACCCCGTGACCGAAAGGGATGGACCCAAAATTGTCAACCCTGTCCAAGTCTCCTTTCCGCAGCCAGCGCTCGGGACGGAACTCCTTGGCCCGAGGGAAGTTCTCATCCTGGTACGATGTGGCATAGTGGCAAAGGGCCAGCTGGGTCTGAGGAAATCGGGGATGACAGAAAGGGTTAAGGAGAGGAATCACTTGATAGCAGGGCAGGGCCCAGAGCCGCAGCCAGACAGTCCCCCAGGGTGCTCCCTCCCGCCTGGGGGCCACCTGGGTCCACACACACCCAGGATGGCAGCAGCTGCCTCCCTTCCCGCTCCACACTGCACCCCACATGTCACTGCAGCCACTGAGAAGGCCATTCAAGCCCTTCAGAGACTCCCAGCAGTGACCAGCCTCTTCCACACGGACTGCGGAGGAGGCCAGGGAGCACGGGCTGCCTTGCTAGCGAGCAGTTTCCAGAGCAGTGAGATCACACAGTTCCCCTCCTTTCTCCCAGCCCCCCCTTTTCTTCTTAAAATACATGCAAAAGAAAAGGAAACCTATTGACCTCTGCTGAGGGACAAAGACTTTCTGAAGGTAGAGCAGGTGCCAATTCAACCCCGACCCGCAAAGCCTGGTCCCACCCCTATGGCCCCAAACTCACGCCTTTGGGAATCAGATATCCGCCAATAACCAGGTCTTCCTGGGTGACCCGGCCGTTCCCCGGCAGCACTGGAAACAGCCTGGAAAGGAGCCAGTGGGGACAGGAATGATATGGTGACTTTCACAATATTTTACTGAACACTCAGAACCCTGGATATATTGCCGTTTCCAATAAAAATTCTTAAAAAGTAACACATGGTACAGTTTCAACTGAAACATTTTGCAAGGACCTTCGAGGCTTCTTTGCTGGCTTGCTTTGCCAGTGAGTATTCTGAGGAATGTGGAAAAGATTCCCAAAGCAAAATATGTGCAAAATACAAAGCCAAGCCTTTAATATGACATTGTGTTCCTAGCAGGGAAAATTCCAAGTTTCTAATATTTTCTGTGACCACAGGACCACTTTATCAAGGAATAGTTCATAGGATTTAAGGTCCCATGAAATGCATTTGGAGAAAAGATACTTCAGCCATCAGATTATCTCAGAAAATCCTGAATAAAACTTTAATTGACAAATACCAATAAACATTACAGCCAGCTCCTTTTTTTTTTTTTTTTGAGATTAAATGGCATGCTATATAGGTTGAGGGTCATTACCAAATTGGCTTTGAAAGAATTCTTTAGTACATACTGCAGAAAACAGCCTTTGTTCTTCGTCACAGCATTTCTTCACAGAGGATGCTGTTTTGGGGAAGGGGTGTCATCTGTCCCCTAATCCCATCTCCCATCCAAAGCACCCCCTCAACCCAGGACAACCCACATCCCTCTGGCTTTTCTGTTTGTCAGGAAAGCCCATCTGGGATAAATAAGCCTCACTGGGTGGGTCTCAACCCAGATGAGGACATTCACACAAGTACCATGAGGTTTGTACCGAGGTCTGAAAATCAACCCAACAACCCAAAGTATTTTCCTGACAAATCAATCTTGTTTCGTGAGAGGAACAAAATCAAAGGGCATTGACCCAGGAACATGTTGGGAAACCCCTGATGAGCCTATTGGCTAAAGCAGGGACAATATTCAATGATTGCTCCAAAGATTCTTTTTTTTTTTTTTTGAGATGGAGTCTCACTCTGTTGCCCAGGCTGGGGTGCACTGGTGCGATATCGGCTCACTGCAGCCTCCGCCACCTAAGTTCAAGTGATGCTCCTGCCTCAGCCTCCCAAGTAGCTGGGACTACAGGTTCCCAGCACCACACTGAGCTAATTTTTGTATTTTTAGTACAGACAGGGTTCCACCTTGTTGGCCAGGCTGGTCTTGAACTCCTGACTTCAGGTGATCGGCCTCAGCATCCCAAAATGCTGAGATTACAAGCGTGAACCACCACGCCCAGCCCAAAGATCTTTACAGAGAACAAGGATTATAATACCTCATAAAACAGAATGGTCTTTCTGCTTTTCCGACAAAAGCAGAGAAAAAGTAACAGTCAGGAACATCCACGTCCTAAACAGGTCAGCCGTGAAGGGCAGTTGGAGGACTTGTTATGATAGAAACCAGAGACCTAAGGGACACGGTTTGTCGATGGCATCTGGCCAGCCTTTTACCTCAGGGTTTCCTTAAGGAGAGCTCTGACCAGCGGAACCTTGGGGACATCAGCTGCAGTTGGAACATGCCTTTCCCCCAAATTCCTGACGATCTCCTGGTACACTGTCTGCTGCACTTCTGGGTGCCTTGCCAGGAGATACACTGTCCAGGATAAGGTGAAGGACGTCTAATGAGAGAAAGCAGCAGACAGAGGCAGGCAATGAGTAACACCAGGGACTGACAACAGACGCAGTGGCAGGTATGTTGTCCCCTGGGAATACACAGCTGCAAAGTCAAACTCATCCAGTTCCATACAGCACTTAAGGTCTTACTGAAACGAAAGACTCTTTCCTTAATTCATGGCAGAAAATAATAATAACGAACATATTTGGAAAGTGATGTCAACTCTGTGATTCACGTGGTCCTGTCATGAAGAGCCACAGGAAAAATGATCCCGGAATATTTTTTAATCACTGAAGAGCAGTATGTCAGGGATGCCACAGAGCCTGGAGGATCTGCTGGGACTTTGTGTGACCTTTTTTGCAGGGCTTACTCAGCTTACTCAGCATGTGCCAGAAAGGGCCTCCTGGCATCCCCAGGCCCAGGACATTGGGCCTGGCCCACTCTGACTGCTCTGATCTAGAGATTGGAGTACACAGAAGATCACTAGTTAGCCATCATGCCCTGCCTTCATCCAAGAAAGTCCACACAGAGTAAGTCAATAGCTCATCGGTGCAATGCACTGTCATTTTTTATGCCTTTTCTCAAACCTTTCTACTTATTGAAAAGAATTATTTTATTCTCATAGATCCCAAGATTTTCACTAAAATCAATACTATCATCTATGGGACTGTACTTCACTCTCTTGTAAACAAGGAAATGCCACAGTATAAAGGCCTTTTTCTTTCACAAAAAAAACTGATTTAAAAAGGCAATATTGATATCATTTTCTTGTAAAAGATACTACCTGTTTTAGAGGTCAGGCCTCCTGTATACATAATAGAATGTGTAAGCTCTTATAAATAATAAAAGATTACTTAGATGCTTCCTATCAAGGGAATAGAAAATTTCTATTAAGATCAGATTTTTATGGAAAGATGTGGTATATCCATACAATGGAATACTACTCAGTAATAAAAAAGAATCAATTGCTGTTGTATGCCTCCACATGGATGAATCCGAGTCATTCTTCTGCATGCAGGAAGCCAGATGTAAAAGATAGCATACTGTGTGATTCCATTCTCCTCAATGTTTAGAACAACGTAGCAGTGGTTTCATAAATGATTGCATCTGTCGACAATCTGTATGGCATTATTCAGCTAAATAGATGCAGCTGACTGTGCACAAATTATGCTACAATAACATCAATTTTTAAAAATCAGTATGAAGTTGTAAGAATTTGTCCCCTGGCTTTCATTGCAGGATGCTAAAGGGAACAGCTTCCTCCTGAATGCCACTTCATTGTGATGTTCTTAGTTTCCACCAGGTGGCAGGAGGCACAAGCTCAGCGACCAGGCCATTCATTCATTCCTTCACCTTTCAAGTGGTGTCTTAATTTGAGCAAATCCACGCCATCACATACGCATAGTTAATTAGAATCTTAATTGATTGTACCATTTGTTTTGCATTTAATTCAAATATTTTTGTTTTACTGTTGCACAAGATCCAAAAGAGTAAGGAGTTTATGCTCTGTGTTTTGTTTTGGTTTTTGCTTTTACATGCTTAAGTGACATTACAATAAAAATAAAGCCCTGAGATTTTTTTGTCTTTTTAAGATGGAGGTCTGTGCGGGATGTGGCTTATTCAAGGTCGGGAAGCACCCGAGCAAAGGAAAAGCTTTGCGATGATGAGCCTGGTTGTTTGGTTTTCCCACCTGTTAACGAAGTCAATGACTCCTACCTCAGGGGGAAATGGGGGGCAGGCAGGGTGTGCATAGAATGCTTTGGAAACAGCAAAGCATCACACAATCTAAATTCTCACTTTCCACCACATCACCAGAAGCATCCCAGCCCACAGCTTCCTCAGTTTCTGGCCAGAAATTTTATTATCTTCCACCTACTGAAAGCATCAGCCTAGCTCTTCCCTGTTTCGCCACTTCCTTTTAGCAAATTTTGCAACCGCTCTGCACCTGTACCTACATGGAGATCATTTTCACACTTATCCTATTAATTGTATCATATTACTCATGTGTTTTTGAAAGGAACTTGTCTCCCTATCCCCCTGGACCATGCCACCCCAGCCAGCCAAGAAACCCAGGTTAACAACTGAGTGTGTTCCCTCCACGCCCTGCTCTGTGTTCACACAGTCATGGACACATGTGCACATGCACATAGCCTGAGGGAGGACGGTGTCTCTGCGTCTTATTCACAGGACACGGTATACACCCTGGTCTGCCTCTTCCTTTCTCATGGGATAGCCTGTGGGTTACCCCCAGGTTAATGGGCAGTGCTCTGTCTCATTCTGACATGAACACTCCCTGGTCATGGTATATCATTGATCTGCCACACTACTGGGCTCCATTCACAGGGAATTTGTTGATGCACGCACGCATGCTCGCACGCACACACGCACGCGCGCGCGCACACACACACACACACACATACTCAACCAAACTGCTTAAGTTTACTTTCTTTACACTCTCTTTAGCAGGCAGTTCAATTGTTGCTTCAGAGCCTTTTTTTATTTCCAAATTTAAATGAAATATAATTATTGTGGAGAACTTTACATTTTTTTCCTTGAGCTATTATTTTCTTTTCATAGGAGTCTTTTTCTTGATAGGGAAAAAAACCTTAATTAGCATAAATCCTGGATGGACTTGCACTATAAATAGGCAATTCAGATTGTAGTCTTAATCAAAAAATAAATTTCTGTCAATGGAATTAAAAAAAATTATAGAACAAATTAGGGGTTGAATGAAATGACTTCTTGGCTTTATAAAATGAATTCCATGGCCCGGAATATTTTAAATGAGAAATAATAAGGTTTTTAACTTTAAACATTTATTATGACTTTGTGTGTGTGATAATGGAATTGTGGTTATGCTTTTCACAGAAATCATTATGCACCTGACCTTTAATATACAATCATGCATCGTATAATGATGTTTTGGTCAATGACGGACCAAATAGACAATGGTGGTCCCATAAGATTGTAATACCACACTTGTACCGTAGCTCGTCAATGTCTGAGTATGTTTGGATACACACATCCTTAGCACTGTGTTTCAGGGGTCTGAAGTGGCCTACAAGCAGTAGGCTGCACCACGCAGCTTAGCTGTATGGTAGGCTACCATCTAGGCATGTGCAAATACACTCTTAGATGTTTGCGCAATGACAGGGCCACCCAACAATGCATTTCTCAAAACAAATCTGCGTCATTAAGTGACACATGACTGCATATTCAGAGTTTTCTCCTCCTAGAGCCTCTCAGCCGTGCAGTAGGCCCAGTACAAACATGAACAGTGCGCTAAACATATCTGCCTTAAAAGTAGACAACGGCTGGGCACAGTGGCTCACGCCTGTAATCCCAGCACTTTGGGAGGCCAAGGCGGGTGAATCACCTGAGGCCAGGAGTTCAAGATCAGCCTGGCCAACATGGTGAAACCCTGTCTCTACTAAAAATACAAAAAATTAGCTGGGTGTAGTGGCAGGTGCCTGTAATCCCAGCCACTCTGGAGGCTGGGGCAGGAGAATCTCTTGAACCTGAGTGGTGGAGGTTGCAGTGAGCCGAGATTGTGCCATTGCACTCCAGCCTAGGCGATAGAGCAAAACTCTGTCACACACACACAAAAAAGGTAGAAAACATCGATGAGATGATGAAGAAGGGGTTATCGTGCGTTGCTCATTGAGACCCAGGACCCCCAGACTCACCGTGTCGACGCCGGCCAGCAGCATCTCGGTCACATTGGCGTATATCTCCTGTAGCGTCAGCGCCTGGCTAAGGAAGAGGTATGTGAGAAGTCCCCCGCTCACCCTCCGGCCTCGGTCCATTTGGTACTGTATGTCCCTCAACTTGCTGTCAACATGAATTTGGCCTGTTTGAAAGGAGTTTGGGTTGAGAATCATCTTTTCAGTCTCTGTCCTCCCAGGAACTTAACTAAACCAGTAGCAAGGAAACCTAATTTATCTAAGGTCAGCCTGGGAGCTTCACTCATGCACTTGCTTATGTAAATGAATGAAAAGTTAAAAGACAAGCTAAACATATCTTCCTTTTTAAAAACAAGCTGTAAGATATTTGCAGATGTTTGTTTTACTAATCCGATAGCCAAAGAAATTATTTATATAATATGAGTAACAAAAATGCAAATGCTTTTTTTTTCTAGCACACTTCCAGAAGAAAAAATGAGTGGAGGGGAAAAGGCCAGGCATTCTTATCTGTTTGTTACCATTTTGTACCGACTTCAGGACTCATGTACTCAAATAAATGTTGATTTTCTTTTTCTGTGGCCCAGGCTGGAATGCAATGGCACCATCTCGGCTCACTGCAACCTCTTCCTCCCGGGTTCAAGCGATTCTCCTGCCTCAGCCTTCCGAGTAGCTGGGATTACAGTCATGCACCACCATGCCAAGCTACTTTTTGTATTTTTAGTAGAGACGCGGTTTTGCCATGTTGTTCAAGCTGGTCTTGAACTCCTGACGTCAGGTGATCTGCCCACCTCAGCTTCCCAAAGTGCTGGGATTACAAGTGTGAGCCACCGTACCTGGCCTAAATGTTGATCTTGAAAAGACACCATGAAACACTTTTTCAGTGTTAGCATTGCTCTAGAGCATTGTTCTAAGCATTCTGAAAATCACTTCTTTCTTTTTGGAAATGCTTTCATAGTAAAATTTTTAGTCATGTAAGAAAATGAATCTCTCTGTAATCTCACCTTGGATTTGAACAGAAATTGTAATGTTCAAATGAATGTGCATGGGCCTGAAACTCTACATTTTAAACACTGACCCATTTATTTGGACTAAAGACATCATCTCACATGGAAATTTACTTGTGTGTGTCCCTGCTAGCATGCTTGTTAAAATAAAACTTGTTTTAAAATGAAAAACTGATCATGTTTCTTGTAGTCACAACCCACATGCTTTTTGCTTCTTTAAAAAACAAATCCATGGCCGGGTGCAGTGGCTCACACTTGTAATCCCAGAATTTGGGGAGGTCAAGGTGGGCGATTACCTGAGATCAGGAGTTCGAGACCAGCCTGGCCAACATGGTGAAACCCCGACTCTACTAAAAATACAAAAAAATTAGCCGGGGGTGATGGTGGGTACCTGTAATCCCAGCTACTCGGGAGGCTGAGGCATGATAATCGCTTGAACCTAGGAGGCAGAGGTTGCAGTAAGTTGAGATCACACCACTGCACTCCAGCCTGGGTGACAGAGTGAGACTCCATCTCAAAAAAAAAAAAAAAAAATCCAAAGTTATAGGTCCAAAAACCAACACGTGACTACATGTAAGCCTCCTCTGCTGTGGATGAGAGTTAGAAACATGACATGGCAGGTCAGCCTGCTTCTGCAAATGTTGGTCTCAATTCTTCTCTTACTGAATTTGAAGAGTCCATCCCAGGATCTGCAGAATTCCCGCCAGGGCTTTGGGATGAAGGGACGAAGCCATCTGGGGATGGCGCCTGCATACATGGAGGTTTTGAACATGCTAAACATGAGCTCCAGAGCCTCGATGTATTCCACAGTCAGCTGTGGGACGTTGTTTTCCAGGCAGCCCAAACGACTCTCATAAAGGATGGTGGCCACTCCTAGACGGGAAAGAGAATTTGAAAACCCTCTTCTAGATTATTACCAAAGCAGCAGGCAACATCGGGCCATAAACGCAACTTTCAAATGTGGTCTAGGTGCCTTTCATGAATGTGGCATCATCACTCAGGATTTCTCTGCGTCCTGAGCTGCAGGGTGCTCTGAGGATTTCTCTGCATCCTGAGCTGCCGGCATTTAGGGCTGACGGGCGGTGCTATTGCTGCTTCATCTAAGGAGCCCCACAGCCCTGGGAGACACAGATGAAGAAGCCCACTCTCCGGAGGAGACGCGAAGGCTCCGAGAATTTAAGTAGTTTGGCCAAGGCTGCAGAGGACCCTGGGAGAGGATTGGAGCAGAGGTCTGAAAGGATGAGCCTTTAGGGAGGGGACATCGTTTAGCCTCTCACTGCTCTCCCCTGACACCCTCCTTTCAGGAAGGAGGTGGCAAACCCCACAGGACCTCGTCCTGCCCCACCTGTCCACTGGGGATCACCTTCCAGCCACTTGCCCAGCCCGAGGAACTGAAAAGTGGCTCCTTCTGGCCAAAATGGGAAGCCCAGACCCAGAGAGCTAAAGGCGCAGCAGAAGTGGCCTGGATCCGGGTTGGGCAGAGGTGCACACTGTGTTTACCATTCACTTCGGGATGATTTTGTTACTATGTTTAGAGAACATGAATATTGGAACTCTGCCAAGTTACCTTGAGTGAAACTTGAACGTAAACTTTTTCTTAAAAAAAAGATGAGAAAGCTGACAGAAGGTCCTCCAAGATGCATCTTTTTTTTTTTTTTTTTTTTTTTTTTTTTTTTTTTTTTTTTTT
>NW_016108178.1:116586-155724 GCF_001604975.1 Cebus imitator | reverse complement strand
ATGAGTTTTACTCTTGTTGTTGCAATGGTGCAGTCTCAGCTCACAGCAACCTCTGCCTCTTGGGATCAAGAGATTCTCCTGTCTCAGCCTCCCAAGTAGCTGCCACCATGGCCTGGCTAATTTTTGAATTTTTAGTAGAGACAGGGTTTCATCATGGTGGCCAGGCTGGTCTCGAGCTCCTGAACTCAGGTGATCTGCCCGCCTCGGCATCCCAAAGTGCTAGGATTACAGGTGTGAGTCACAGCGCCTGGACCCAAGATGCATTCTTAAGAGAAAGCACAGGGCAGAATAGTGTGTGTGGTGTGCTGCCATTTATTGTTTAAAAATAAAAAGAATATTCCCATGCATTTTTCTGTATGTGCATAAAACATCTCCTGACACATACATGAGAGACTACTGATCTTTGCTGCATTCAGGAAAGAAGGAGACCTTCACTGAACCTTTTGGTATTGCTGTTTGAACAGGAATGTATCACCCATCCAACATGACTAAAAGCTAGAGCAAGTTTGAAGTAAATGCCCTCTAAACTTTGCTGCTTTCCAAAAAGTGTCGTAGTGAGGAACATGGATTCTCAAGTTTAAAAGACCTGAATTTGAAACTAACTGACTCTAAGAAGAGGGATGGGGGCGTGCCGTTGGGAAGTTATTCCTTAAGTCTCAGTTTCCTCACCGGTCAACGGTGGTTCACACCAGCGTCACGCTAGCACCGTGGGAGTGACGTGCATGTATGTCCCAGACTTAGCACAGTGCCTGGGACCCAGGGGACGCTCCATGATGACATCTGCTGGCTGGTTTGAGGCAAGCGTCCATTCCTCCCTCCTTCCCGCCCGCTGACTCCGCCTCACCTTCCATTGAATATTTGAAGAAAAGGTCATTGACATTGGTCACGGTTTCTCCATCTTCTGCCTGGCTCCTGAGGAGGTAGATTCTTTTAATTAAGTCATTAATAACTTGGTTGACTTCTCCAGAATAAATGGCCACGTCTTTTGGTTTCAGAATTCTCTGTCTCAGTACGCTTCTCATCTTGAGCCACTGTTCACCCTCCCTAGGAGAATAAAGTGAGTTTCAAATCATCTTACCCACGCTAACATTCTGGGAAAGAATTCAAGGAACCCCTGAGAAAAATTTTCAGCCATAAAGAATGCACAAGATCTGCCAGTCAAAGTGGAATTAAGACAGGAAAGATTTTTTGCTGGGGAGAGAGGAATTATAATTGCAGCCCTGGAGCCTGTTAGAGCTTGGTACACTCTTGCCTTTGAAGCAAACTTTAAGGAAAAAAACTACCAGTAGTAATCATCTTCAGCAAAAGTGATATGACTTCCTTTGAAAATTCTTGAAGTAATATTGTAATAAAGAAATGAGATTGCTGATTAGCAAAAGAGAAAAAAGTGCATATGTATGGATATATAAATGCAGTAAGTATTGGTATTAGAAAAGAAATAGTGACTGCAGCCAGTTACCAGGGTGTGGGGCCTTGGAGCTCCTGGCTGCACTCAGAGAGCGCCCAGGTAGCAGGCGGAGCACACTCCTCCCCACTGAGGGCAGGGCGCTGAGAGAACCCCTTGGAGGTCTGAAGAGTGTTCTGCAGTTTCTCAGAGGGTCATGGTGGGACTGAGCCTCAACTGCCAAGCGTCACCCACACCCCCGCACCCCTGGGTGGCTTCCCTCCCATCCCTGCCCCGCTTCCCACCTGCAAAGAGGCCACTTGCTCTCAAAGCTTCACCTCCAGACCAGCTTTGGAGGACTGAAGCTAAGCCAGCACATGTCTGGGTCTGGGCACTGCCCTTCCCTTTGCTGTCCACTGTGCTGAAGTCACCAGCACCGCCTCACTCCATCTCAGCCCAAGAGGGCCTCCGGGCATCCACCCAGGCTTCTTAGCCTGCAGCTGAGGGGGTAGGCGGCAGAGAAATTCTGCCTCAGCCTTCGGGCCCTCTATGCCTGAACATCCAGGAGGTACTGTTTAATTATTTCCCTCAGGACAGAAATTAAGGGACCCTGGTGACATCTGGTCGTGATTCTTATTTATTTTACCTTACTTGAGAAATTGGTGGCTGTATTTCTCCCCAATTCATGTATAAGGACATAGATATAAAAAGAGCTGCTAACCGAAGCCCCGCCCCATGGAAACCAGACCAGGGCATCTGCAGGCGCCCTGGGCCTCCCTGCCTGGCCACGGGCCACGATCTCTTTCTTGGAAGGCACAGAGGTGTTGGTGATGCTGGTTCAAAATGAATAATCACAGCCTGCTATGAGACAGGAAAATCGCCGCGTGGCGACTACGGCTGGAGGTTCTTAGCCCCTCCTCAAAGGGATTTTCCTGAAATAGTGACCACCTCCTTCCCCTGCGCACAGGCAAGGGTGCCGTGAGCTTTGACTGCCTCGTTTGTCACTGAATGGACACCCAAAGCCACAAAGTACTGCTTCAGAAGCGCTCTGCCCGCCACCGGGCCAGTGTCACCCCACCTGTCTCCCGACCCACAACTCGGCACAAAGGAGGAGACGGCCCAGCAGGGCCCCGCGGCCCCCGTGTCCGCGAGATCACGCAGGGAGGCTGTCTGCCATCATTCCACCGGGGTTTCTGTGCTTTTTTAAGAGCGGCTTTTGGGAACCCAGCTTTGGAGGAGGGGGCCTCTCCCTGAGCTCCCCGTCCAGCCCCTGGCTCAGCCGGCCCCCCATACTCACGCCGAGATGAGCCCGGCGGCTCTCCCCCGCAAGTCTCGGTACTCCCGCCAGGACTCCATGTTGGCTCTCTGGGGCGCGGCGCCCTCCGCCCGGAGCACCTGAGCCACCATGTCGCGGTCTGCAATAGATACTACAAACTGAGGACCAAAGTGAGACTTGAAGATTTTTCCATATTCCCGTGTGTGCTTCTGCTGCAATACCATGGAGAAATCAAAAAAGGAAAAAATACATAGATATGATATACCTTTAACGTAAACATCCCTGTGTGCTAGAGGAGCAGAAAGTTGGGGCAGAGGGAAGTGCTAATACAGATCTGAGTCAGAAGAGTAACTTACATACTGCTGAAATAAACATGTTTTCACATAACCATCTCTTTTTTGTGTGTTTGTTTGTTTTTGTTTTTTGAGACAAGGTCTTGCTCTGTTGCCCAGGCTGGAGTGCAGTGGCATGAACATAGCTCACTGCAGCCTCCAACTCCTGGGCCTAGGCCATCCTCCCACCTCAGCCTCCCAAGTAGCTATGACTGCGGGTACACACCTCCACGCCCAGCTAATTTTTTACTTTTTGTAGAGACAGGGATTTTTCAATGTTGCCAGGCTGGTCTCGAACTCTTGGCCTCAAGTGATCCTCCTGCTTCAGCTTCCCAAAGTGCTGGGATGACAGGCATGATCATGGAAGTTTTCTTATTCTTTAGGGATTTCTTAAAACTACCTTAGCTGTGTGAAGCAGCAAGAGAGAAATGTCATTATAAGAGACAAATGTGCAGAGCAAACAGAGCGCTGTCTGCCGACCCCTTCCCATGGGCCCAATAGCTCTGCCTAAGCAGTCCCCAGCCTACTCTGCAGAGCAAGCCCTCTGTGTACCATCTGTAACGAGCCTCTAACACTGACTTCCAGGAAGAAAATGAAGGAAAAGGCATTTGGATTGGGAAGGGAGAAGTCAGGTTATCTCTGTTGGCAGATGACATGATCTCCCATATAGAAATCCTAAGGAACCCACTTAAAAACTATTAGAGATAATAAACAAGTTCAATAGGATGCAAAATCAATATACAGAAATCAATTGTATTTCTATACACTAACGGTGAACAATCCAAAACGAAATTTGAAAAACAAATGAATTTACAATAGCATTTAAAAAATAAAATACTTGGCAGGCTGCAGTGGCTTATGCCTGCCTGTAAGCCTAGCACTTTTGAGAGGCTTAGGTGGGTGAATGGCTTGAGCCCAGGAATTTGAGATCAGGTATGGCAACATAGCAAAATTCCGTCTCTAAAAAAAAAATGCATGGCTAGATGTGGTGGCTCATGCCTGTACTCCCAGTGCTTTGGGAGGCCGAGGTGGGCAGATCACCTGAGGTCAGGAGTTTGAGACACGCCTGGCCAAGATGTGAGATCCTATCTCTAATAGAAATACAAAAATTAGCCAGACATGGTGGTGTGCACCTGTATTCCCAGCTACTCAGGAAGCTGAGGCAGGAGAATGACTTGAACCAAGGAGGCAGAGTTTGCAATGAGCTGAGACTGCACCACTGCACTCCAGCCTGGGTGACAAGAGTGAAACTCTGTCTCTAAATAAATAAATAAATACACACACACACACACACACACACACACACACACACACATTTTAATTAGCTACTCCAGAGTAGCTAATATATATATATATATATATATATATATATATATTTTTTTTTTTTTAGCTACTCCAGAGGCTGAGTTGAAGGGATCATGTGAGCTCAGGAGGCAGAGGTTGCAGCGAGCAATGATTGTATCATTGCACCCGGGCCTGAGTGACAGGGCAAGACCCTGTCTCAAAAAAAATAAAAAAGATAAAATACCTAGAAATAAATGTAACAGGAGAAGTGTAAAATTTATACTCTGAAAACTACAAAACATTGTTTAAAGAAATCTAAGAAGTCTGAAATAAATGGCAAGGCATCCCATGTTCATGGCTTGGAAGACTTAATATTGTTGAGTTAGAAATACATCCCAAAGTGATATATAGATTCAGCACAATCTCTGTCAGAATTCCAGTGGGCTTCTTTGTAGATATTGATAAACTGATCCCAAAATTCATATGAAAATGCGAGAGACCCAGAATAGCCTAAACAATCTTGAAAAAGAACAAAGCTAGTGAACCCCATTTTCTTGTTTTAAGACTTAGTACAGGGGGAGGGGCCAAGGTAGCAAACTAGAAGCAGTGGCGCTCAGAGGCTCCCATTGAAAAAAACATAATAAGCATGTGAGTCCTTCACTGGCAACCAGGGAATCCGGGTTCTCTCATCAAAATTGACTAGAAGGCTGGTGTAAGCCATGGAGAGAAGGAAGAACAGTGTGGTGTGGAGGCCCACCTGAGAGCCGCGTGGGGAAGAGGAATCCCCTGCCCCCAGCCAAGGGAGGTGGTGAGTGAGCCCGCTACCCAGCCGGGGAAACTGCTTTTTCCACAGAACTGAGCCACCCACAGATCGGAAAATCCCACTCTCAAACCCGTCCCACCAGAGCCAACCATCCCAACCCTCCCTGGTACACACCGGTTCTTACAGCCTCTCAGCTGGAATCTGCTTAAGCCTACTGAACTCCCGGTGGGAATGGTGACCAGCACCAGTGGCAGCTGGTAGTTCTAAGGAATCCAGGCAACCCAAACTAGTGGGTTTTCCCACAGCAAAACTCACCCTCTCCACCAAGGGACAAAGTGCTTCGTTAAATGGGTCCTGCTCCCTGTGCCACCCAACTGGGTGAGACCCTCCAAAAGGGGTTGTCAGACACCCTGTATAGAAGCAATCCTACTGGCATCAGGCTGGCGCCACTTGAGGTCAGAGGTCCCAGAAGAAGGAGCAGGCACCCATCTTTGCTGCTCTCCAGCCTCCTTGAGTGACATCTCCATGCACAGGGGCAAATCAGATAATCAAATAAATAGGACCTGAAGTGAACCCCCAGCAAACCGCAGCAGCCCCACAGAAGAGGGACCTGACTATTGAAAGAAAAACAAACAAGCAGAAAGTGACAACAACAGCATCAATAACAACAACAAAAAGGCCCCCACAAAAACCCCATCCAAGGGTGGGCAGCCTCAAAGACCACAACTAGACAAACTCACAAAGATGAGAAAGAATCAGTGAAAAAATGCTGAAAACCCAAAAGGCCAGAGTGCCTCTTCTCCTCTAAATAATCACAATGTCTCTCTTTCAAGAGCACAGAACTGGACAGAGGATCAAATGGACGATTGACAGAAGTACGCTTCAGAAGATGGACAATTAAAAACTACAATGACCTAAAGGAGCGTGTTCTAACACAGTGCAAAGAAGCTAAGAACTTTTATAAAAGGTTAGAGGAATTGCTCACTAGAATAACCAGTTTAGAGAGGAACATAAATGACCTGATGGAGCTGAAGAACACAGCATGAGAACTTTGTGAAGCATACACGAATATCAACAGCCAAATCAACCAAGTGGAAGAAAGGATATCAGAGTTTGAAGACCACTTTACTGAAATAAGACATGCAGACAAGAATAAGGAAAACAGAATGCAAACGAATTAACAAAGCCTCCAAGAAATATGGGACTTCCTAAAAAGACCAAACCTACAATTGATTGGAGAACCAGAAGAAGAAAGGGAAAATGGGAACAAGCTGGAAAACACACTTCAGGGTATGATCCAGGAGAACTTCTTCAATCTGGCAAGACAGGCCAACATGCAAATTCAGGAAATACAGAGAACACCATTAAGATATTCCACAAGAAGATCAGCCCCAAGGCACATAATCATTAGATTCTCCAAGGTCAAAATGAAGCAAAAAATGTTAAGAGCAGCCAGAGAGAAAGGCCAGGTCACCTACAAAGGGAAGCCCATCAGACTAACAGCAGGCCTCTCAGCAGAAAGTCTATAAGCCAGAAGAGATTGGGGGCCAATATTCAACATTATTAAAGAAAATAATTTTCAACCCAGAATTTCATATCCAGCTAAACTAAGCTTCATAAGTGAAGGAGAAATAAAATCCTTTCCAGACAAGCAAATGCTGAGGGATTTTGTTCCCACCAGGTCTCCCATGCAAGAATTCCTAAAATAAGCACCAAATATGGAAAGGAAAAATCAGTACCAGCCACTGCAAAAACATACCAAAATATAAAGACCAATGACAGTACAAAGAAACTGCATCAACTAATGTGCAAAATGAGCAAATAGCATCATGATGAAAGGATCAAATTCACACATAATACTAACCTTAAATGTAAATGGGCTAAATGCCCCAATTAAAAGACACAGACTGGCAAATTGGATAAGAAGTCAAGACCCATTAGTGCACTGTATTCAGGAGACCCATCTTACATGCAAAGACATACACACGGCTGAAAATAAAGTGATGGAAGAAAATTTACGAAGCAAGTGGAAATCAAAAAAAAAGAAGAAGAAGCAGGATTTGCAATCCTAGTCTCTGACAAAACAAACTTTAGACCAACAAAGATTAAAAAAAAAAAAAGGGCATTACATAATGGTGAAAGGAACAATTCAACAAGAAGAACTATTCTGAATATATATGCACCCAATACAGCAGCACCTAGATTCATAAAACAGGTTCTTAGAGACCTACAAAGAGACTTAGACTCCACACAATAATAGTGGGAGATTTTAACACTCCACTGTCAATATTATTAGACAGATCAACAACACAGAAAATTCACAAGGATATTCAGGACTTGAACTCAGCTCTGGATCAAGTGGACCTAGTAGACGTCTATAGAACTCTTTACCCCAAATCAACAGAATATACATTCTTCTCAGTGCCACATGGCGCTTATCTAAAATTGACCACATAATTGGAAGTAAAACACTCCTCAGCAAATGTGAAAGAAAGAAATCAAAACAGTCTCTCTGACCACAGTGCAATCAAATTAGATATCAGGATTAAGAAACTCAATCAAAAGTACACAATTTAATGGAAATTGAACAACCACAACCTGCTCCTGAGTGACTCCTGAGTAAATAATGAAATTAAGGCAGAAATCAAGAATTTATTTGAAACCAATGTGAACAAAGAGACAATGTACCAGAATCTCTGAGACACAGCTAAAGCAGTGTTAAGAGGGAAATTTATAACACTACATGCCCATATCAGAAAGCCATAAAGACCTCAAATTGACACCCCAACATCACAATTAAAAGAGCTAGAGAGGCAAGAGCAAACTAATCCAAAAGCTAGCAGAAGACAAGAAATAACTAAGATCAGAGAAGAACTGAAGGAGATAGAACATGAAAAACCGTCCAAAAAAAAATCAATGAATCCAAGAACTAGCTTTTAAAATAGACTGCTGGCAAGACTAGTAAAGAAGAAGAGACAGAAGAATCAAATAGACACAATAAAAAATGATAAAGGGGATATCACCACTGACTCCATGGAAATACAAACTACCATCAGAGAATACTACAAACCCCTCTATTCAAATAAACTAGAAAATCTAGAAGAAATGTATAAATTCCTGGATGCATATATCCTACCAAGACTAAACCAGGAAGAAGTTGAATCCCTGAATAAACCAATAACAAGCTCTGAACTTGTTAGTCTACCAACCAAAAAAAGCCCAGGACCAGATGGATTCACAGCTAAACTCTACCAGAAATACAAAGAGGAGCTGCTACCATTTCTTCTGAAACTATTCCAAACAACTGAAAAGGAAGGACTCTTCCCTAACTTGTTTTATGAAGTCAGAATTATCCTGCTACCAAAACCAGAAGAGACACAACAAGAAAACTTCAGGCCAATATCAGTGATGAACATCGATGCAAAAGTCCTTAATAAAATACTGGCAAACTGAATCCAGCAGCACATCAAAAAGCTTATCCATCACAATCAAGTCGGCTTCAGACCTGGGATGTAAGGCTGGTTCACTATACACAAATCAATAAACATAATCCATCACAAAAACAGAACCAAAGACAAAAACTACATGATTATCTCAATAGACGTAGAAAAGGCCTTTGATAAAATTCAACATCCCTTCATGTTAATAACTCAATAAACTAGGTATTGATGGAACATATGTCAAAATGTTAAGAACTACTTATGACAAACCCACAGCCAATATCATATTGAAAGGACAAAAGCTGGAAGCTTTGGAAGCTTTTTGGAAGTTTTCTTTTGAAAATTGGTACAAGACAAGGATGCCTTCTCTCACCACTCCTATTCAACATAGTATTGGAAGTTCTGGCCAGGGCAGTCAGGCAAGAGAAAGAAATAAAGGTATTCAAATAGGAAGAGAGGAAGTCAAGTTATCTCTGTTTGCAGATGACATAATTTTATATTTAAAAATATAAAATTTTATATTTAGAAAACCCCATCATCTCAGCCCAAAAACTTCTTGAACTAATAAGCAACTTCAGCAAAGTCTCAGGATACAAAAATCAATGTGCAAAAATCGCAAGCATTCCTTTACACAAGCAATAGGCAAGCAGAGAGCCAAATCATGAACTCCCACTCACAATCACTACAAAGAGAATAAAATATCCAGTAATATAGCTAACAAAGGATGCAAAGGATCTTATCAAGGAGAACTACAAACCGCTGCTCAGGAAATAATAGAGGACACAAACAAATGGAAAAACATTCCATCCTCATGGATAGGAAGAATCAATATTGTGAAAACGGCCATACTGCCCAAAGTAATTTATAGATTCAATGCTGTTCCCATCAAATTACCACTGACATTCTTCACAGAACTAGAAAAATAACTACTTTAAATTTCATATAGAATCAAACAGCCCATGTAGCCAAGACAATCCTAACCAAAAAGAACAAAGCTGGAGGCACCATGCTACCTGGCTTCAAACTATACTACCAGGATACAATAACCAGAACAGCATGGTACTGTCACCAAAACAGACATATAGACCAATGGAGCAGAGCAGAGACCTCAGAAATAACACTACACATCTACAACTATATTCTCCTTGACAAAGCTGACAAAAACAAGCAATGGGGAAAGGATCTTCTATTCGGTATATGATGCTGGGAAAACTGGCTAAACACTGAACCTGGACCCCATCCTTACACCTTATATAAAAATTAACTCAAGATTGGATTTAAAACTTAAACATAAAACTCAAAACCATAAATGCCCTAGAAGAAAACCTAGGCAATGCCATTCAGAACATAGGCATGGGCAAAGAGTTCATGACAAAGACACCAAAAGCAATTGCAAAGAAAGTCGAAATTGACAAATGGGATCTATTTAAAGAGCTGCACCGCAAAAGAAACTATCATCAGAGTGAACAGGCAACCTACAGAATGGGAGAAAAGTTTTGCAATCTACCCATCTGACAAATGTCTAATACCTAGAATTTAAAGGAATTTGAACAAATTTACAAGAAAAAAAACAAGCCCATCAAAAAGTGGGCAAATGATATGAACAGACACTTCTCAAAAGAAGACATTTACGTAGCCAACAAACATATGAAAAAAAGCTCAACATCATCATAGAAATGCAAAGCAAAACCACAATGAGATACCATCTCACACCAGTCAGAATGGTGATTATTAAAAAGTCAAGAAACAGTAGATGCCAGCAAGGCTATGGAGAAACCAAAACGCTTTTATACTGTTGGTGGGAATGTAAACTAGTTCAATATTGTGGAAGACAGTAAGGCGATTCCTCAAGGATCTAGAACCAGAAATACCATTTGACCCAGCAATCCCATTACTGGTATATACCCAAAGGAATATAAATCATTCTACTATAAAGACACATGCACACATATTTTTACTGCAGCACTATTTACCATAGCAAGGACATGGAATCAACCCAAATGCCCATCAATGATAGACTGGATAATGAAAATGTGGTACATATACACCATATAATAATAAAAAATAATAACAAATGAGATCATAAAAAGGAATAAGATCATGTTCCTTACAGAGACATAGATGAAGCCGGAAGCCATCATCCTCAGTAAACTAACACAGGAAAAGAAAACCAAACACCATATGTTCTCACTCATAAGTGGAAGACGAATATTGAGAACACATGGACACAGAGAGAGGAATAAGACACACCAGGGCCTGTTGTGGGGCTGAAGGGAGGGAACTTAGCGGGCAGGTCAATAGGTGCAGCAAACCACCATGGCGCATGTATACCTACGTATGAAACCTGCACGTCCTGCACATGGGTCCCATTGTTGTTGTTTTTTTTTAAAGAAGAAATATTAAAAAAAAAAAAAAAAAAAAAAAAAAAAAAAAAAAAAAAAAAAAACCCCCCTTTTTTTTTTTTAGAAGAAATAAAAGAAAAAAAGACTTAGTACAAAGCTACAAAGCTACAGTAACTAGGACAGTGCAGTACTGGCATAATCACTGGCAGAGAATTAAGACCCAGACATCTATGGTCAACTGATTTCCATCAAGAGTGCCAAGATCATTCAATAGGAAAAGGATTTGTTTAACAGTCTCTTAAACAAATGGCACAGGGACAACTGGATAGCCACAAGCAAAGAATCAATTTATACCTTTTTCTCATGCCATGTAAAAAAATTATCTCAAAATGGATCAAATATCTAAATATAAATGCTAAAACTATAAACTCTCAGAAGAAAACATAAGGGTAAATCTTCATTACCTTGGGTTTAGCATAATGTTTTAAGATATGATCCCAAAAGTGTAAGTAAGAAAAGAAAAATCAATAATCAGACTTCACCAAAATTTAAAACTTATTCTTCAAAGAGCATTATTAAGAAAGTTAAAACAAGGCCAGGCATAGTGGCTCATGCATGTAATCCTAGCACTCTGGGAGGCCAAGGTGGGTGGATTGCTTGAGTCCAGCCTGGACAACATAGCAAGATCGTGTCTCATTAAAAAAATAAAATTAAAAAAAAAGAAAGTGAAAATAACCCTTAGGATGGAGAAAATATTTGCAAACCACATATCTGATAAGGGACTTGTACCTAGAATATATAAAAACACATCAGTAGTGAAAGGAAGGAAGGAAGGGAGGGAAGGAGGGATGAAAGGGAGGGAAGATGGGAGGGAAGGAAGGAAGGGAGGGAGGGAGGGAGGGAGGGAAGAACCCAATTAAAAACTGGGCAAAGGATTTCCATGGACATTTCTTTAAACAAGATATACAAATGGTAAATAAGCACATGAAAATATGCTCAACATCATTAGTCATCAGGTAAATGCAAATCAAACATATGAGATAGCATTTCACACCCACTAGAATGGCCGTAATCAGAAGGACAAATGTTGACAGGGCCATAGAAAAATCAGAACCCTCTTATGCTGCGGGTGATGATGTAAAATGGTACAGACACTCTGGAAAACAGTCTGGCAGTTCTTCAAAAAGTTAAATATAGAATTACTACTTGACCCAACAGTTCCACTCCTAGATACTTATCTAAGAGAAATGAAAATACATGTCTACACAAAACCTTACACACAAATGTTCATAGGAGCATTATTCATTATGGCTAAAAGGTGGAAACAAACCAAATGTCTATGAACTGATGAATGGATAAGTAAAATATGGTATAGTCACACACTGGAATATTATTTGTCCATAAAAAAATAAGATACTGATACATGCTACAACATGGATGAACCTTAAAAATATTATACTGAAATGTTTAAAGTAAAAGAAACCAGCCATAAAAGCCCACATTACATGATTCCATGTATATGACATGCCCAGAATAGGCCAATCTATAGCTATAGAAGCAGGGGAATAGGAGAGTTGGGGTGATAGCCAATGGATATGAGGTTTCTTTTTGAGGTCATAAAAATGTTCTACAAGTTGACTGTGGTGATTGTTGTACACTTCAAATGGATGAATTATATGGTGTGTCAATTATTTCTTAAGGAAGCTATTACCCCCCCAAAAAAATCACAATAAATGTAAATGGACCAAATTTTTCAATTAAAACACAAAAGTGATGAGCCGCTAACATGGCTCTGCATGACACAGACAGGGATGGGCTGGGGAAAGTGGCTAAGACTCTCTTTGGTATCTGCCCAGCTTTCTTATCACTCCAACTCTCAATCTCAGAAACAGCAGGCCAGAAGGACTGTCATTTCTCTACTCTTATGCTCACTCCTTCTGGAGACCTGAGTGAGGTCCACCTGCTGCAAAATGAAGACACTCAGACTCAAGTGGAATGAATCCATCTCCAAGGGGTCACTTCTGCCTAATAAATAAATGTCCCCCAAAGAGTTCAGGTCTCTAAAGGGGCCCACTGAAGGAATGACTGGTAACAGGAACTATCGGGAAATGGGCCACTCCTCAAGCAAATCCAGCTACTGAATTGGTGCAATCAGCACAAGGGAGCTGGAGGTAGAAATGATACAGACAGTTCTCAGCACTTTCTGGTGGCGGGCCATGGAAATATACAGTCAGTCACAGTACTTAGAGTTTGCTTAGATGTTAAGCACAGACTCTGGAGTTTGAATCTGGGCTTACAGTTTACAAGCTGGGTAACCTTTGGAAATTAGATCCCACTGTGCCTCAGTTTCCTCACCCAAAAAATGGAGAAATAAGTTTCATGTAAGGCTTGAAACTGTGCCTGGCACATGAAAAGAGTTCTAGAAATACTGATTGTTATTATTTGTTATTATTACGGTTTCATAACACTAAGCTTATTTGACCTTATCATAACCCATGAGAGGGATGGGGATTGCCAATCTCCTTTACAGATGAGAAAACTGAGGTTCAGAGAGAGTAAGTGACTAGCCCAAGGCTCCATGGGTGGCTGCAGAGGGCCAGCACTGGAGGGCAGCACTCCTGGTACCAGCCATCCTGCAGCTTTACCACACCCTGAACAGCATCTGGTGACCCAGATTATGATTTCTACTCTGCCAATCACCAGCTACCTGACCTTAGGCAAGTCACTTCGGTAACAACCGGCTTTTTCCATCTGTAAAATGAGAGGTGAGCGATGTAGGTGAATACTAGAACCCTTGCTTAGCTAACATTCTGTGATTGCAAGATGAGCGCAAGTGAACTGGATGTGATTGGTCACAGAACAATGAGCAACTCGGAGAGTGGGAAGAGAATGTTTTTCTAGAACCATGTGTTCGAAATTAGGAGTCCTCAGAGGGGCTGCAGGAAGGTGAGAGTTCCCACAAGTGCCATATTTGAGGGTTGGGATAGTGCCACCTGGAGAGGAAAGGAAAAGGAGAACTCAGAAGAAGATAAAGCTGGGAACAGCGGGGTCCTGTCTGCGCTGGTGAGAAAGCACCAAGTGAGTCAGCTGTGACTCTCTCTGTCTGTGCCCCAGGGCCCTGGGTGTGGTGAAGGAAACCGTCTGAGCAGCGGGCAGGAGGGGCTGAGCTCAGGGTGAAGGCTGGCAGCAGGGCGGGTCAATGGAAAATACCCATCTGAACTGCCACATGTCCTGACTGGATACAGGCTTTAACAGGGTCAGTCTCAAAGAAGTCAGTGTCCACGGAACAAACTCTGGGTGAGGTGTGAGGATAAAAGCAGATGGCAGTAGGTCGGATAAAAAGAAAAATTAAATTACAGTCTAGAAAGCAGACTGTATTGAACCCATCAACAGCAAATAACAAAATACTTTTTTAATTTTAATTTCTGGAGGAATTTAAATTGCTCCTCACGCGCCCGTTTTTCTATTAACGAGGTTTGGGGGTTCGTCACGTTCCTTGACTGAATGGCTGATGGAACGAATAAATACTGAATCCCAGGTGGGAAGTTAGAAGAGGCTTCGATGGAGAAGGGTCTTGAAGGACCGGAGCTCTGGGCAGAAAGATAGAGCTGGGTGCGAGGAGAAGGGGGCGTTCTCGGAAAATGCCAAAGGGCCCAATCCCAGAAATAACAGCGAGTGCTGGGACAGGCACCACAAAGGGCGCAACGGGGTGGGCGTGGGAAAGACAGGACTCAGGCTCCAGGTGGGAAGCTAGCGGAATTCGCCGGCCCCAACGCCCTAGCGGGCGGGGGAGGGGGGACCCTTGGGCTCCTCCCACGTCCCTGCCTCCAGTCCCGGCGCGGACTCCAGGTGTCGACCCCAACCACGGCTTAGAGGCTACGGAACCCCGAGTCTCCGAGCCTCCGCCCCGTCTCCCCCATTACAAAATACAAAAGGGACTAGAAATGAATCAACACAGTCTGGGCCACAGAAGGACACCGAGCTCCGCGGAGCCTAGCGCTCCCCTCGGACCGGCCCCGGGCAGAGCTCGCTCAGCCCCAGCTCCGCAGGACCCGCCCGCGCTCCACTCCCGGGCCCCGGCGGCGACCACTGGGCGCCCGCGGCCCCTCCCCAAGTCTCCTCCTCCGGGACCTCCGCCCGGATCCCCTACCAGCCGTCCCATTCCTGGTTTCCCTTCGAGGCGCCTCCTCCCCAGGTTCCCCAACCAGGCAACCCCTGCCTGAGTCCCTCCCCGTGACCCGTCTCTGGAGACCCAGCCTGCAGCCTGTCCCCGGCTACCACTCCCCGAAACCCCATCCCCGACTCCCCTCCCCGCCACCACTGCTCGGGTCCCTCCAGGGGACCCCTCCCGGCTGCCACCACCCGAGACACCCATTCCCGGCGCCTCTTCCCCGCCGTTCCTTTCGGACCGCGTTCCTCAGCTCCCTCTGCCTGCTGCCCCTCCGGGGTCCCCTTCCCGGAGACCCCTCCCCAACGCCCCCGCCCAGCTCCGCGTTCCTGCCTCCTCCACCCCGGATCGCCTTCCGGGCGTCCTCTCCTCAGCCCCCCTTCCCGGGTCCCTTAACAGGACAACCCCAGTCCGGGTCTCCCCAGCCCCCCGCCGCGGCGCCCCAGGCCCTGGGAGCCCTGCCCACCTCTCCTCCCCCCGACCCGCCGACTCCGCGCCTCTCCTTGGCGCCCTCCCGCCGGTGCCATCCGCCCTCCGGGCAGCAGCCCCAGGCAGCTCCCTCCCGGGCGGCGCGCGCTACCTGGATCTCGTGGATGCGGCTGAAGCCGTCCCTGCAGAAGAACTCCGCCAGGTTGGCGAGTGTCCGCGGCCCCGGCATGGCGGCGAGACTCCGGGGACCCTCGGCCTGGCCCCCGGCCGGCTGAGCTCCCGGCCGCCCCGCGCCATTGTCCTCCGCCCGCGCCCCCGCTGGGAGCCGTGCGCCCGAGGGTTGGGGCCGCCGCGGGGCCCCACCACCCAGGAGCCCACCCTGCTCGGGCACCGGTCGCAGCCAGGCTCTCAGGATCCGCGCCAGGAGGGCCATGGCGCTCGTCTGCGTCGGCTTGCCTGAGCAACTTTGTTTGGGGGCTGCCCTTTGGGTTGCTGTTTCCTCCGTCTTAACTTGTCGGAGCAGCGCTCCTCCGAACTCCTGCCGCCTGGGCATCAGTTTACACAGACCCTTATTAAAGGCTCCCTCCCCGGGGGCTGGGAAAAGACTGTGATTAGACTGCAGGAGAATGAGGCTATTATTATTTCTTCACATCATATTAATTCACACTTAAGCGTTCCTTGAAACCACCAAGTTTTAAGGCCAACCACTCTTCCAACCGTAGCCAAAAAAAAGAAAAGTCTACTGGAATTTCTAAAATCATTTCCGTCCTTCGAAATGACTACGGAAGGTGTACTAAAGATATCTTTGGTCTTTCTTGCATTTTAGAAACAGGTCTTTATGATTTCAACTCAGATTATTGTAACTCAGGTTCAAAGGTGGGGGCGGAAGAAAAACGTGAGACGATTTTGCTGGTAAATCATACTGTTGTAAAATGACCACATTATTATCTTGCCTCGGGCTTTCATAAAGACAATCAGGTTCAATTAGGATGGCTTTCCCCTGGCTCATTGCTTTTATTCCACACACCACTGGAAGCGGTGAGGACCAGGTGGGGGTGAGCGACTTTGAGCGTGGGGCGTTTGTCTGGTGCCTCACAAGGACGGGTCCTGTTGCACAAGGCTTGGAGACGACAACCCACCTTCATGCAGAGGCGAGGAGAGGAGTCCACACCTAGATTCAGAGCCTAGTGTCGGGCAGCACAAAGAAGCGGCCAGCACAGGGGAGGACTGAGCGTGGGAAAGGCGAGAGGTGTGCCACGTGGTTTCAAGGAAGGGAACTTTACTTTTCCTAGTCAATTGTTCAATGGCTTACCGAGTTACGTTATTTCAAGATTTCATACAGTTTGTACTCATGCATTTAAAGGTAAAAAAAATAAGAGTTTTTTAAGTCTCCAAAGTACTGTTACTAAGTTTTTTTTTTGTTTGTTTGTTTGTTTTTGTTTTTTTTTTTTTTTTAGACCAGAGAGGGAGGCAGAGGGCGGTAGCTCACACCTGTAATCCCAGCACTTTGGAAGGCTGAGGCAGGCAGATCACTTGAGGTCAGGAGATCGAGACCAGCCAGACCAACATGGTGAAACGCCGTCTCTACTAAAAATACAAAAAGTAGCTGGGCAGTAGTGGTAAATGCCTGTAATCCCAGCTGCCCGAGAGGCTGAGGCAGGAGAATCGCTTGAACCCAGGAAGTGGAGGATGCAGTGAGCTGATCCTGCCATTGCACTTCAGCCTGGGGAACAGCAAGACTCCATCTCCAAAAACAAAAACAAAACAAAACAAAACAAAAAAACAAGCAGAGAGGGCTCTGGCAGTGTTGCCCAGGCTGGAGTGTGGTGGCTATTCACAGACACTACCACTGGGCACTCCACCTTCCAACTCCCGGACTCAAGCCGTCTCCCTCCTCCGCCTCCCCAGGTGCTGGGAGTACAGGCACATGCCACCATGCCCAGATAAAAGTATTTTATTTTATTTTATTTTTTAGACACTGGGTCTCACTATGTTGCTCAGGCTGCCCTTGAACTCCTGGGCTCTAGCGATCCTCCCCCTGAGTAACTGGCACTATGGGTGCAGGCCACTGCACTCAGCTAAATATTTTATTTTTAATGAATAGTTTATACCCTTACAACTCTATGAAATCTACATTGTATTTGAATAATTGAAGTATCATGTAGGTGAAGCAAAGAAGGCTATAGTTATTCAACTTACAGAATGTGATTAATGATGCCAGGTGTAGTGGCTCACACCTGTAATCCCAGTAATCTTGGAGGCCAAAGCAGGAGGACTGCTTCAGCCCGGGAGTTCAAGACCATCCTGGCAACATAGCAAGACCCAGATACTAAAAATTTAGCTGGCCGTGGTGGTGTGTGCCTGTAGTCCGAGGCAGAAGGACTGCTTGAGCCCCAGAAAGCCAAGACTTCAGTGAGCCATTATTATGCCACTGTACTGTAGCCTGGGCAACAGAGCAAGACCCTATCTCTAAAAAAAAGAAAAGAATTTGATTGATAAGTACTGCAGCACCTTTTATTTATAAGGCATGATAGCTGCAAAGTACTCAGAGTAAGACCTTGAGGAACTGCCTTAGGAACCCACATAACCTATTTGAGGAATAAAACAGGTACACAAATACAAGCCAGGTTACTCTGTCACAAAACTGGTACTGAATATGTTTGGAATTTGTGGCAATAAGCGATCACATCTAGTTATAGGGTAGGAAGGAGCAGTGCAAAAGAAAGGCCTCCTGAAGGAAGTAGCATTCAGGCAGGAATTGAGGAAAGGACCCCTTTAGCCAGCAAGCGCAACGTGGCTAGCCAACAGAGGATGAAGAATGGCACCATGGACTTGCTCTAGGAGAGCCTTTTGAAGTTTTGCAGGGAGTTACTGGTACTCAAGAGTCATTAAAGGAACACATATGTAGAAGTCAATTCAGTCCATTCTGGATGTGAAACTGCTCAATGTAGATAAAAAATGATTTATGGTTGTTAAACAATCATATATTAAATTGTTCAATATAGATAAACAATGATTTTAGAGGCAGCTGGTTCTCTATGAAGGCTAATTAAGGAAAAGACTGAAATAAGGAAAAGATGAAAGAGGAGAAGGAAGAATACAGAGAAAGACAGGGAGAAGAAAGATTTAAACATACATGGAGACAGGGTTCCCTGCAACTCCCCTGCTCTCCTGCCTCTTAGATGTCATCTCTGGTCATCTCTGCTGTTGTCTAAAGCTAGTTTCCATAATTATAAAAATAAACAAAGATACAGTTTCTGAAATTTGCCTTGAGCTCTAATGATATTAAGTGGAAGGCTATTTTTTTTATTATTATACTTCAAGTTCTGGGATATATGTGCCGAACGTGCATGTTTGTTACACAGGTATACATGTGCCATGGTGGTTTGCTGCACCCATCAACCCATCATGTAGGTTTTAAGCCCCACATGCATTAGGTATTTCTCCTAATACTCTCCCCTCCCCTTGCCCCACCTGCTGACAGGCCCCGGTGTATAATGTTCCCCTCCCTGCATCCATGTATTCTCATTGTTCAACTCTCATGAATGAGAACATGCAGTGTTTGGTTTTCTGTTCCTGTGTTAGTTTGCTGAGAGTTATAGTTTCCAGCTTCATCCATGTTCCTGCAAAGGACATGAACTCATCCTTTTTTATGGCTGCATAGTATTCCATGGTGTATATGTGCCATATTTTCTTTATCCAATCTATCATTGATGGGCATTTGGGTTGATTCAAACACGTTCATGAACAAATTTCTGTTTGAGTTAGCAAAATAAAGAAATCCCGTTCCAGTACCAAGAGAAATAAACCACAAAACACTTTGCCGAATGGAAACTTGTTGTGCAATGATAAAGCATGACTTTAACTTTAGCCAAATTACTTCCCATGAGTTAAACTAATTCGTGATCTCACTGTCCACTGGAAAAAAACTGTTCTTAGTTTGTTCGAATCATTATAACATAGACTGAGTGACTTGTACACTTGTAAATAGTGCTGCAATAAACATATGTGTACATGTGTCTTTATAGTAGAAGGATTTATAATCCTTTAAGCCAAAGGCTATTTTAGGGTCTCAGTACATTGGTATAAATGTTCAGTCTGAAACTGCAATAGAGCAGTATGCTGCTTTCTTATTACTGTTTTGTAGGTAACTGTTAGTGGAAAACATATATGAACCCAGAAATAGAATAAATCAGCCTGATTGGAAGAATATATTACATATATATATGTAATGTTACTTCTGTCCCTGAGTTTTCTGTAAAAATATTGCCTTTATGATAAAAAATTATTTAAAATAAAAGTAAATGATTGTCATAGTTGTGAGGAATTCAACGCAGGGGCAGGGGATAAAGGATGGAATGTTGTAAGAAATCTTAGGGCCGGGAGCGGTGGCTCACAACTGTAATCCTAGCACTTTGGGAGGCTGAGGTGGATGGATCACCTGAGGTCAGGAGTTCAAGACCAGCCGGGCCATCATGGTGAAACCCCATCTTAGAAAAAAAAAATAATAAATAAAAATAAATAAATAAATACATAAATCTTAAATGTAAGTTTAGAAAAACTGAAAAAATACTTTTCCAAAATAGGAAAACACTATTCATTTGTTTGTTCCTTTCCCTTCCAGTGAGCAAGAAAAACAAGTGAGGTTCCAACAGGAGGGCACCACTTGTCCCTGTCTGAACTGAAACTGGGAGATTCTGCACAGATGTATTCCTTCAAGAAAACCAGTCTGTTGGCAGTAATAGAGAAGCATGAGCTGCTCCCAACAGCAGCCAGGGACAGCAGCAAAATAGGAAAACGGGTTGCCCTCTAAAAGGTAAATAAACTCCATACACAATAAACTATCATCTGTGGAAGTAAAACGGAGAGACAGCGTTTAACACCTCCCGGAACTCCAAGTCAGATGACCACGGATACACTTCTAGCATGCAGGATGGAGATGTCAGGGCTGGTAGGTAAGCAGAGGATAATGAAGGGTGTATATCCCTGGAATAGAACAAGAATAGTCAAACTGGAGCTCAGAAAAGGGAGCTGCTGTACAAGACATTCTAGGAAGCAAGCCTCTGAATTCTGAAACCCAGACCTCCTGGTCACGGTGGGGCAGGGATGATCTTCCAAGCTTCCCTGTGGTCTGCATGAAATTCTCTCAGCCACACCAGCTTCCTGGGCTTCAATCCCAAGCCACTGACCGGTTTCCACTTAATAATTAATGAGTAAAAAGGAAAAAGAATTAAATGTATGATCTTGTTACTTTCCCCAGAGTTGTCAATAAAAAGGAAGAACAGGGCCAAGCACAGTGGCTCACGCCTGTAATCCCAACATTTTGGGAGGCTGAGGCAGACAGAACATAAGGCCAAGAGTTCAAGACCAGCCTGACCAACATGATGAAATCCCGTCTCTGCTAAAAATTAGCCGGGTGTAGTGGCATGCACCTGTAATCCCAGCTACTCAGGAGGCTGAGGCAGGAGAATTGCTTGAACCCGGGAGGGGGAGGTTGCAGTGAGCCGAGATCATGCCACTGCACTCCAGCCGGGGCTACAGAGCGAGCCTCCATCTCAAAAAAGAAAAAAGAAAAGGCAGAACAGAAAGAAAATAAAACACAGTGATGCCAGGAGACAGAACTCAGAGATCTCAAATCGTCTCTACTGCGAATCGGGTATTGCTACTGAAGCTGTGATAATCCTGGTCACTTGAGGCAGAAAATAAACATTTCTTCCTACAAAGAATGTGGGCATTTTCCAGTGGGATTTGTCCGTCAGTAAAGCCTTAGCAGCAGTTTTTTCACTGCCGAAGTTCTCTAACTTTCCATGATGAAGAGCTGATGTTTTCATTGATGAGCTTTATCAAATACTGGTTTACGTTTTAAGCATGTGCTGAGCATCACACACGATCATAGGCACCTCTGAATCCATTTTGGTTCTCACAGCTACCCTGTGACATGGGCACATTATCCTCCTTCACAGATGAAGAAACAAGTTAAAGAGACGTTCCCAAAAGAGTGAAGTTAGGAGCGAAGTTAATACTTGAACCCAAATCTGCTTCCAAAGTTTTTATACCTTTCACCACACCTGCTTTGCATGAAAGTGATGAGAATTTTGAGTAGGCACTGAATAGGGGCTGTGCTGCATGTCACTCACTGTTTCTGAGCTACTGATCATGGGATGGTAACTGAGAATGAGACGCTGCTGAATTCCAAAAGGAAGGTATGTATCAGCAAGAACCGCAGGGGAAGACAGTAGGTTTGCTCACTCACCTTTCTTTGGAAAGCCTTCCCCCCACATTCCCTAGCAGTGCTTCTCAGTCCCAGAGGTTTGGATGGGGCTGGCTCCCCATGGCCCCTCATCCGGGGGTTGGCGGCAGAGTCAGAGGCAGAGTCCTCCATGGGACTTCTGCTAGAACAATCACTGCAGACACACTCTTGTTTGGGGATTGCAATCTGAAGGCCCCTGGAAGCTTGGGAATGTAGGCAGCCATCTGTCCAGAGACCAGCTGATGGAGAAAGCCCTGACACCCTCATAGGAGACACCTGCCATCCAGCTGTGCCTACAGGAGACCTACCACCCCCTCTGTAAATTCCAGCTTTGTGAGTCAGCACATGCTATCTCTCTCTCTCTCTCTCTCTCTCTCAAGTGGCATTTATCTTGGTGGCTCAGGGTGTGGTACTCAATCTTACAGATTCAGATTCAGTTCTGGGAGAGTCTCACTAAATTGCCCTTTTCCAGCGTGTTTCCTCCTTGGACGTCGGCAGGGTGGCTGGCGAGCCCAGCCCAGGCTCTTGCCTGTGACATATCTGCCATCCTTTAACTCTTTCCCAGGCTTCCTTGTTTACATAACACATTTCCAGCCAGAGTGGAGAGCCGTAAACATCTTGAGGGCTGGGGCGGTGTCTGACTCATGGCTGGATTCACCCAAGCCAACGCAGAGCAGGAACCTAGTGACACTCAAACACGTTTAAGAGCAAATTTCTGTTTGAGTCGGCAAAATAAAGAAATCCCATTCCAGTACCAAGAGAAATAAACCACAAAACACTTTGCCGAATGGAAACTTGTGCTGCAATGGTAAAGCATGACTTTAACTTTAGCCAAATTACTTCCCAGGAGTTAAACTAATTCGTGATCTCACTGTCCACTGAAAAAAAACTGTTCTTAGTCTGTTCGAATCACTATAATATAGACTAGGTGACTTGGACACAGCAGACACCTATTTCTCCTAGGTCAGGAGGCTGGGCATCTGAGACCAGGGCCAGCATGGTTGGGTTCTGGTAAGTGCTCGCTTCCGGGCTGCAGACAGCTGCCTTCTCGCTGTGTCCTCGGGTGGTAAGAGGAGAAGCAAGCCTTCTGGGGTCTTTTTTATAAGGGCAGTAATCCCACTCATGACGGCACCATCCTCATGACCTCATCATTTTCCAAAGGCCCCACCTCCTCATACCATCATCTTGGGAGTTAGGATTTGCATCAGTTAATTTGGGGGACACAAGCCTTCAGACCACAGCAGCTGTAGTGCAGACTTTGCCAAGGCCTAGTGCCTCCTTCTGTCATCTTGCAGGTGCAGCTCAGAGTGGCAGGAGCTGTGCCCTGGCCCCCATCCTGAGGAGCCGGCCCTGGCCAGCCCCACCCATGCCAGGTGGGCCCTGATGCCTCACACAAGGTGTGCACACAGGACACAGGCACCTCATGGAGCAACATATTTTTATTAAAAAAATGAATTATTTGGAACAAATAGGGCACAGAGGCTTTTATAGATTAAGTAATTTGTAGGTTTCTTATTATTATGGCTTCTAAATTACCTGAAATCATTCATTCAAGGCTTGTTTTAATTTTGTTTTAAGAGTGTCAACTCTTTAACTTGAGATGCTATAGGATGGGGTTTCATCTTAGGATTCTTTTCTTGGATATGTCATTTAAATTCTGATAACTTGTATTCCCTATTTGAAAACACATGATCGATGACAATATCATTGCCTGATTTGTGTGCCATACTTATAACTTACGACATACATTATTTTAGCATACATTCTTCTCATGTGACCCTCTCAACAGCCCTTTGACAACACAGGTCAGAGACTAATTACTAGATTATTCAAGCGGCTTGCTCCAAGTCAGACAGAAGGCAGGTGGCCAAGATGACTCCCATTTTCCCAACTCCTAGTCCCACACTCCTTCCTCTCCCCTTACATGTTCTGATAGAAATCAAACTTAGGTTTGAAAATATCTTATTGATGTATTTCCTGTGATGTTGATCACCACCTGCGGAGGTCTGTCCTGCAGACCCTGACTCAATGATCAATGAATGAATGCACTCTCACACTTATTTCAGTGATTCAAGTGGGCTAGGGATGCTTGTGAGCTGCTTTCAGAGGGCGACTGCAGCCAGTCAACCAAGACCCCCTGTCCCATCCTCACATTTATTCAGTAAAGATTTCATAACAGAGGTTCTAAGTCAACAAACGTGTGGATAATTAACATGGTTAAAAGAGTGGTTTTATGAAGAAAAGCTTTAGGCTCTGAGGCCCAGAGTAAACACGATTAATGGATAATTCCCCTGTGATCTCCCCTGAGAGGACCATCCAACACAAAGTTTACATGAGGAAACAGAGTAGAGACAAAGGGATTGGGGTAAACAGACTTAACTGGGAAAGCCTCTTATTTCCCTTATCTTTTCCCTAATCTGATGTAAACGAACCAGCTGCCTTTAGCCTGCCCCAATAAAACCTTTCAGCCTTCCACAAGGTTTGAGAACACAATCTATAACTTTCCCCAAGATTTCCCTAATGTTTTGCCAGCCACCCCAAGTGAATCTCAACATAACATCCCAGAATTTGATGAGAGTGCAATCTATTTGTTGTGATCTGTGATTGTTGAGTTCCTTGTATGTGGAGGATACCAAGCCAAGTTGACTAGAATGGGAGCTTGCCTACCCAGATACCAATTCCTATGTCCTTTGTCCAGTGGCATTATTTCAAGTTCACTCTTTTTGGTGCACAGTTTTATGAGTTGTGAAAACATATACAGTTGTGTATCCCCATTACAGTCAAGATATAGAACAGTTCCATCACCTCAAAAGATTTTTTTATGCTCTTTTCTAGTCAACCCCAGCTAGGTCCCTATAGTTTTGCCTTTCCCCAAATATCATATGCACAGAATCATCCAGGAGACAACCTCCTGAATCAGGTTTCTGGCTCTTAACATAATACATTTGGGATTTACCATGTTATTTCATTTATCAGGATCTTGTCCCTTTTTCTTGCTGAGTAGTATTTCATTATAGGAATGTACTCTCATTTATGGATCATTCTGATCAATTCGAGACATTTGGATTATTTCCAGTTCTTGGTAATCATGAATAAAGTCTCTCTAAGCATTCATGTACAGGTTTTTGCATGAATAAAATACCTAAGGGTGAGAATGCTGCACTCACAGTACATTTTTATTCCCTCAATGCTTTCCTTCCCCATTTAGGGCTGATTTCATCATGTTTTGATCTCATCTTAGTCAACTGATGTGTCAGCATTGAACCCACAAGAGGCTACATGGCTTCCCAGTAAAGCGAGAGACTCCTGGAAGACTGATTCCAGAACAGGGCATGCACATTCCTTCTTCTGAGCCCTGCTGCACCACTCCTCATTCTCAAGCAATGTCTGCTGTCTTCTCTGCCTAGTTAACTGCTCCCATCACTGGGACAGGTCAAGTTTCACCCCTTCATGGAAGCTCCTCTGGCCACCTCATAGCACAGAACATGCCCTCTCTTTCCAAATCACTTTGCATCTATCTTCTGCCATGCCATCCTGCCTTGTGACATCTTTGAGGTTGGTGTCTGTGCTTTTCTGCATTAAACTTGAGGGCTTTGTAGGTAGAGGATTAGGATCCCCATTTCATAGGCGTGGAAATTAAGAGCGAGCAAAGCTAAGTGACTAAGAGAAGGTGGCACTTGCTGATCACCCACTGCCAGATGCCATCAGGCCTCCCGTAAACAGCACAGAGTCCCCTCTTCTTTAGATGAGAACGCTGAGACTCAGAGAGGTGCAGTTATTTGTCCAAGTCACACAGATGGGCACTGAAAGCTGGTTTAATTTGGCTTCAAACTCAGATCTGTCTACGGCACATCTGGGCTTCAAGCACCATGTAGCAGGAGGCTCTAGGGCACTCGGTTTTAGAACTGACAGGGGCCTGTCCTCCCACACACTCCAGGCTGCACGACCTTTTGATTTCCAGGCTAACTCCTGACCTGAACCCTCCCCACCTTCTTCCAGGGCAGAGAGTGTACCAGGCTGACTGATGTTCCAGGCAAGAATGTGGGGTGCTTAGGGATGACCATTGTGCTGGGTGTGGGTGCCAGGGTTCTGCCATCCCTGAGTGCTATGGTCTGAATATTCCCTTCCTAATTCATGCATTAGAAACTTAATCCCCAGTGCAGTGTAGGAGGTGGCTGCAGCTTCATGAATGAATTAATGCTGCTATGGGAAAGGGTTTGTAGGCCATGCACAGTGGCTCACACCAGTAATTTGGCAGACCAGCACTTTGGCAGACCAGAGCAGAAGGGTGGCTTGACGCCAGGAATTCTAGACTAACCTGGGCAACATAGTGATACCTCATAAGAAAAAAACTTGGCCCAGCATGGTGGCACATGCCTGAGGTCCCTGCTACTCGGAAGGATGAGGCAGAAGGATGGCTTCAGCCCAGGAGTTTGAGGCTGCAGTGAACCATGATTGTGCCATTACACCTCAGCCTGGGCAACAGAGCAAGACCCCATCTCTAAAAATAAAAATAAAATTTGAGAAAGAATTTGTGGGAGCGGCCTTACCCCTTCTGCCTTCCACCCTGTGAGGACACAGAAAGAAGGTCCTCATCTGATGCTGTTGCCTTAATCTTGGACTTCCCAACCTCCAGATAAATTTCTGTTCCTTAAAAAATAATCGAGTCTGTCGTTCTGTTACAGTAGCACAAACAGACTAAAACGCCGCCCTTTCCCTTCCCACGTGCCCATGGGCAGGCTTCCAGAGGAGCCCAGTAGCACCCTGGGAGCCCCAAGGTTTGCAGTGTGGGGAGCTCCCAGGACAGCTGTGCCTGCAGGAAATTGGAGGAGAAAATATTCTGGTTTGCTCTCTATTCAGTCACATTTTGGGGCTCAGGCCTTTGATGTCTACCACTGCATTGTTTTTCTTTTACCTATAATCTTTGTAAAGATCCACAGTCCCCTACCTAGAAGTGAGAATCAATATTTCTCCATAAAATCACCCTAACTCTCTGGCGGCCTGACATCTTTGTTAGGCCAGTGGGAAAAGCTACATAGATTTCCACCATCCATGAAAGTCTTCACAGCCTTCAGACTGGGCCGTGAAGTCAGAGGGAGTTAGGTGCTGAAATGTGCACAGGTGAAGGTAAGCCACCAGCAGGGTGAACCAGATCCGCTAACAACTCAAACAGCCTCCTTTGAACTGTGAAAAAGTGTTATAATAATAGCTATCATATATTGCACATTTACAATATACCAGGCATTATACAAAACACTACACAGTTTGTCAATTAATTCTCATAAAAGTCCCACAAGGCCAACATTCTTATTTATATTTTATAGATGGAGAAACTGACACGGAGGATCACTAGATGGACCATGGCCCCCATTCAGTAAACATTACAGCTAAACTTCAAGCCCAGGTCTCAGGCTCCAAGCCCAGACATTAGCAAACACTGTGTGCTCACAGCTAAGCTCTCATACCAGAGCACCGGGGACAATGTGTGGGGAATAAATGGTCTCTGAAAATACCCTGGCATTCTGTGAGCAATATTGTGTGACTGAAAGAAACAGCAGTGTAGAAATTGGAAGAGTGGATCTTGGTTTGTGGCAGGGCTGTACCTTTCTATTTGACCTTAGGGAATTCACCCAAACTGCTTTTGCCTCCATTTCCTATTTAATTTCTCCATTATCAGATCAGAGCATAAGGAAGATCTGAAGAACATATCTAAATTCCAAAATGAAATCCAAACATCTCTCAGAGAAAAACTTCTTTAAGATGAGACACTCGTGAGGCAGTAGAACGTCTCAACATTAATAAAGATTGACTGTGGAAATCTTTTAAGAAAAAAAAAAGTCCAGATGAGAAACCAGAAGGAGTGAAAGTTTATTTACACCCAACACATGACTTTCCTAGCAAGTACTCCTACCTGGGACAACCCTGCACTCCATTGAAGAGGCAGACACACAGACAAAGATGTGTCTCAAAGGGTTCCAAATGTTCCAGTGTCCAGCAAATGCTGCTGACAAAAGAGCAAAGAGTCAGCCCACAGGGCAGGCCAACCACTGTCTAGGAGGTGGGCATGTTACGGGGATGGATGACTTCCAGCATCACCTGCAGTATGGAGAAGCTCTGCTCTTTCAGCACTGAGCCCTCACTGGTTCCCATTTCTTCCTGGGCGCTCTCCTTGCTGGCCACTTTCAGGCAGAAGGGGAAAGCACAAAGAGCCTTTGAAAGCCACAAAATAGGTTCAAACCCTGAGTTTCTCAGTTGCCAGCTATTTGGCTGGACAACTTAGTCGACCTCTCTGAGCTGCAGTCCCCTTGCATGGATCACAGAGATGCTGGATGATGGAGAGGGCACCCATAGACCCATAAAGTCATAGTTCATGATGAAGGACTGAAGGCTTCCCCCAAGCCAGGTGCAAGACAGGCACCTCTGCTCTTGCCATTGCTACGCAACGCTGTACTGGGATCCTAGCCAGGGTAATTACATGAGCAAAAGAAGGAAAAGAAGTCCATGTTGAAAAGGAAGAAGTAAAACTTTGGTTTTGCAAACAACATGATCTTGTATGCATAAAATTGTAAGAACTGCCCCCAAACACACATAAAATGCTATTAGTGCTAATAAACAAGGTCAGCAAAGCTTCAGGACACATGGTCAGTAAGCAATGTTGGTTGTATCTCTACCCATTAGCCCTGAACAATCTGGAAACAAAAGTAAGAAAATAACTTCACTTACAATAGCATCAAAAAGAATAAAACACTTAAGAATACATTTAAGAAAAGAAGTACAAGAGTTGGACTTTGAAACATTGCTGAAAGAAATATTTTAAGACCTACAGAAATGGAAAGACATCCCGGGAGCCAAGAGTAGTCATGGCGTCTGTATGATCTTGAGAGCCTGCTGCATCGGACCTCAGCAAATCAACGAAGTTGACAACCACAGCCAGGCCAACCTTTGAACCTGCAAGTGGGGGAAGAGGAAAAGGAGAAGGTGATTTGAGCCAACTTTCAAAGCAGTATTCAAGCAGAGACCTACCTTCTCATACAAAGATAAAATACAGACAATACTCAGGATGCCCTTGAAGAGGTTCGTAACCGTGATTTCAGGAGAGAGTTGGAAGAAAGAGAGCGAGCTGCTGCAAGACAGAAAAGCAGGGATCATCCAACCCAAGGACAGACAACCTCCTCTTCAGCGTCAAAAAAGCCAGATTCCTGCTGCCAACCTTGATGCAGATGACCCTCTGACAGATGAGGAAGGTGAAGATTTTGAAGAATAAATTGACAATGATGATACTGCAGCTCTTGTTGCAGAACTGGAAAAAATTTACAAAGAAAGGTGAAGAGCAGGCCAGGAAGGAACAAGAACAAAAAGCTGAAAAATAGAGGATTCATACGGAAAACATTCTGAGCGGAAACCCTCTCCTTAACCTCACTGGCCCATCCCAGCCTCAGGCCAACTTCAGAGGTAAAAGAAGGTGGGATGATGATTTTGTCTTCAAGAACTGTGCAATAGGTGTATATGACCAGAAGAAAGACAAAAGATTTGTAAATGATGCACTGCGATCTGAATTTCACAAAAAGTTCATGGAGAAGTATATTACGTAGTACAGTTTTATGTGCTTAATTGAAGACTGTAAAACATAAAGGATCATTCTGACTTTTTTTGGATGAGTTGTTTTTCTTTTCCCCTGTCTAAATCGTGTGTCGGCTTCCCTAATTTTAAACTCCTATCTTTTCCTTTAGTGATACCTTACTTGATAATGGCCTTGGGAATAGGTTTAACCCAGTTTGTGTTTTCCGAATGTTTCCAGTACTTCTTTTTCTTGGGAAAAGCAAATCTGCCTGTAATAAATATTTTTAATCTAAAAAAAAAAAGACATCTCATTTAATATATGAATTGTGAGACTTAATCTTACTAATACTCCTCAAATTGACATACTCATTCAATGTAATCTCTATCAAAATTCCAGCTGCCCGTTTTGCAGTCATTGGCAATCTGATTCTAAAATATGCAGAGAAATGCAAGGGACCCAGAATAGCCAAAAACATCCTTGAAAAGGAAAAACAAAGTTGAAAGACTCATATGCCCTCATTTCAAAACTTATTAAAGCTTGCTTCATAGCTACAGTAATCCAGATTATGTGGCCCTGGCATACAGATAGACCTCTACAGCAGAGGAATGGAATTGAGAGTCCAGAAGTTACCCCATAGATCTGGGATCAATTTCACTTATTTATTTATTTATTTACTTTTCAGAGATGGGATCTTGCTATGTTGGCCAGGCTGGTGTCGAGCTCTTAGCCTAAAGCAGTCCTCCCACCTTGGCCTCCCAAAGTGCTGGGATAACAGGTGTGAGCTACCACACCTGGCCCAATTTCATTATTGACAAAAATGCCAATACAGTTAAATGGAGAAAGAATAGTCTTTTCAACAAATGGTACTGGGACAACTGGATATCCACATGCAAAAGAATGAAGTTGGGCTTCTGCTTCCTACCACATATAAAAATTAACTCAAAGTAGACCAAAGGCCTAAATGTAAGAGACAAAACTATAAAACCCTTAGAAGAAAATATAAGAGTAAATGTAATCTTGGATTAAACAATGGTTTTTTAGATAAGACACTTAACGCACATACAAGAAAAGAAAGGCGGGGCACAGTGGCTCACACCTGCAATCCCAACACTTTGGAAGGCCGAGGCAGCTGAATCACCTGAGGTCAGGAGGTCGAGACCAGCCTGGCCAACATGGCGAAACCCTGTCTCTACTAAAGATACAAAAATTAGCTGGGCGTGGTGGTGGGTCACTGTAATTTCAGCTACTTGGGAGGCTGAGGGAGGAGAGTCACTTGAACCCAGGAGGTGGGTGTTGCAGTGAGCTAAGATCACACCACTGCACTCCAGCCTGGGTGACAGAGCAAGACTCTGTCTCAAAAAAAAGAAAGAAAAAGTAGATAAATTGGAGTGAACTAACAAACTGTATTTACAGATCTAAGGAGAAAAATCATATGTTTATTTCCATAGATGCTTTTTAAAAGCCCTTTCAAATTCCTAACCTACTCCTGTTTAAAAGAACTCAAGAGCGTGTAGTTTTTGTTTTTTAAGTAGAGAGTGGGTTTCACCATGTTACCCAGGCTTCTCTGGACCTCCTGGGCTCAAGTGATCTGCCTGCCTCAGCCTCCCAAAATGCTGGTGTTACAGGTATGAGCCACACACCCCCTCTACTAAAAAAAAAAAAAATTAGCCACAACTACAGAAGGAGTGCACCTGTAGTCCCAGCTCCTCAGGAGGCAGAGGCTGCAGTGAGCCTGACCGTGCTGCTCACTCTAGCATGGGTGACAGAGTGAGACCTTGTCTCAAGAAAATAAAAAATAAAATAAAATGTTAAAACTCAAGCAAAGACCGGGAGCAGTGGCTCACGCCTGTAATCCCAGCACTTTGGGAGGCCAAGGCGGGTGGATCACTTGAGGTCAGGAGTTCGAGACGATCCTGGCCAACATGGTGAAACCCCATCTCTACTAAAAATATAAAAATTAGTTGGGTGTGATGGAGCACACCTGTGGTCCCAGCTACTCCAGAGGCTAAGCCAGGAGAATAGCTCGAACCCGAGAGGCAGGAGGTAGCAGAGAGCCAAGATGGTAACATCGCACTCCAGCCTAGGTGACAGAATGAGACGGTAAAAAAAAAAATCCCTCAAGAAAATAGGAGGTTATATTATTCAGAGTATTTTTAGAGACAGGGTCTCACCCTGTTGCCCAGGCTGGAGTGCAATGGTGTCAGCACAGCTCACTGAAATCTCCGGCTCCTGGGTTTAAGGGATCCTCCTACCTAGACCTCCACAGTAGCTGGGACTACAGGCACACACCACCACACTCAGCTGATTTTTTAAATGTTTTTGTAGAGACAGGGACTCACTATGTTACCCGGGCTATTCTTAAATTTCTGGCGTCAAGTGATTTTCCCATCATGACCTCCCAAAGTGCTGGTATTACAGGCATGAGCCAACACCCTTCAAAATTTAAAAAATTTAGCAATACACTCTGATGGTAAGGCAGTGGACAGACAAGCATCTCATGCTTTTTTTTTTTTAATTTAAAGGCAATTTTTTTTTTTTTTACAAACAAGAGTGGGGGGAAGCATGATAAAGAGGAGACAGCTGTTATCATCGAGGCAGAGCAGGCGGTTAGACACGGAGGGTGGCAGGCCAGGACGCTGAGTCTGGATGACTTCTGGCTTTGGGGAGGTCTTTGGGTCCTCTTCTTCCTCTATGTCACTGTCGCACATGTGCACGACGACACTTGGGGTGAACTCAGGCCCTGTATGGAGCTCATACTTGGCTCCTGGTCCTAGTTTGGCCACAGCATAGAGGAGGTCGTAGTTGAGAACTAGCATGGCACTGTTGGCGGGCTGCCAGCCGACAGGTCGGGGGAAGGGGGCGAGATGAGAAATTGTTTGGCCGGCTGGGGTAGAGCCGAGTGCAGTTTGTCTCCATCTGTCTCTGGAGTCTGAACCTGTGCAAAGTAGAGTTTTAATTTACTCCCTCTGAATTGGGTTTTATGAAGCTTCATCCTAGCTTGGGCTGCAGATGCAGGATTGCTGAAGTTTATGCAGACACGTCTGAAACTCTTAAATAGCTGGAACGTCACACAGTCGTCAAGAGTCTGGAACAGTCCCTCAAATTTTTCCTTGCTCTCTCCTTCAAACACTGACTGGTGAACATTGCACACAAATGGGGACATGTGAGTAAGTGCAGCCCTGTAAGGGGTAACGTGGCAGCATTTCACAAAACGATATACGCAGGAGGGGCGCGAGGTTTCAGGACCGCAGTGGCTGAGGGGTTGACCGAGAGCCCCTTATGAAGTGAACGAGGCTGGGAATTGCCACCTCCCCATTTCTCGCAGTCCTGGGAGCACAGCAGAAGGGTTTTTCTTTTCTTCTTCTCTGTTTCTTTAATGAAGAAGTAAACCATACAAATTGTCAACATGGGACGGAGATCTATATCATCCAGCGAGAGTGGAAAATGTATGAACCCCACAGACCAAGTCCAGAAGGAAGCCTGGAAGAGAGAATTAAAGAACAAAAAACAGCACATGACGGTTCGAGCTGCAGGGTTTTTGTTTTGTTTTGTTTGAGACAGAGTCTCGCTCTTGCCCAGGCTGGAGTGCAGTGGTATGATCTTGGCTCACTGCAACCGCCACTTCCTGAGTTCAAGCAATTCTTCTGCCTCAGCATCCTGAGTAGCTGGGATTACAGGCACCCACCACCATGCCCGGCTAATTTTTGTATTTTTAGTAGAGACAAGGTTTCACCATGTTGGCCAGGTTGGTCTGGAACTCCTGACATAATACAAATACAAAGCAGGATATGTGGGAAGAAATTGTACAATTCATCGATTAAAATTCTTTCCCACTGACCTAAACTTTGATTCATGGAAATAATAAATAAATGTTCTACACCAAGAAAAAAAAAACTACATATGCATTTATGGCACGATCTCAGCTCACTGCAACCTCCGCCTCCTAGGTTCAAGCGATTCTCCTGCCTCAGCCTCCCAAGTAGCTGGGATTACAGGCATCTGCCACCACGCCTGGCTAATTTTTTGTATTTTTAGTAGAGACAGGGTTTCACCATGTCGGCCAGGCTGATCTTGAACTCCTGACCTCAGGGGTTCCATCCACCTCAGCCTCCCAAAGTGCTGGTGTTACAGGCATGAGCCTCCATACCCAGTCTCCTGTTTTTTTGTTTTGTTTGTTTTGTTTTGTTTTTAAGATGGAGTCTCGCTCTGTTGTCCAGGATGGAGTACAGTGGCACAATCTTGGCTCACTGCAACCTCTGCCTCCTGGGCTCAAAGGATTCTCCTGCCTCAGCCTCTCAAGTTGCTAGGACTACAAGCATGTGCTCGGCTAATTTTTGTATTTTTAGTAGAAACAGGGGTTCCACCATGTTGGCCAGGCTGGTCTCGAACTCCTGACCTCAAGTGATCCTACTGCCTCAGCCTCCTAAAGTGCTGGGATTACAGGCGTGAGCCATTGCACCTGTCCCTGCCTTTACCTTTGAATCAGCAATCCCACTTCTAGGAATTCACCCTGAAATTATACTTCCAACAGTAAGAAAATCCATTTGAACAAGGTTTATTATTGAAGCATTGTTTGCAATTGCAGAATAATTTAAACGACTTCAATGATACACATATAACAGTGCTTAAATGAACTATGGTAAATTTACACAATGGACTACTATGAGGTTGTAAAGAATGAGGAAGACCTCAATGAGCTGATATGATTTCCAGAATGTATTAAGTTAAAGAAAGACAAAGTGCAAAAGATCATCTACAGTATAATATCTATTGTGTAAGAAAGAAGGAAAAATAAAAAAGAAGGAAAAATAAGAAAATACACATGTATCTGCTCATTTCAGCAAAAAAGAAACACAGGCAAGATAAACCGGAAACTGAAACTAGATATCTACAAGGGATGTCAGGAAATGGATGGAAAATATAAAGGAAACAGGGATAAGAAAAAGGCACTTTCCTAAATGTAACTTTTGGTGCAGTCTAGACTTTGGAATCATGTTAGTGTTTTACATACTCAAAAGAGAAAAATAAATAAAATCAATAAAGATAGGGATAGCCTTATACAAACTAAAGTTTGATACAAAAGCCCCCAAATGAATGAAACTGCTGATCAAATGAATGACATAACCACACTAAAGGAGGATTGGGGGAAAAATACAGGTAACAAGATTGTGACCCTATGCCCTCAGGTTACAAACCCAAACATCCCTAACAAACACTTAACTCTAATTAAAATTAGAGTTAAATGAAAATTAGAGCCATCTAATTAGAACTCTAATTAAAATTAGAATCTAATTTTCACAGAGGCATAAATTAACAGCTCTGAAACAACTGTAGTACATTCTACAAGGGAGCAAATAAGAAAATATTTAATATATTGTGTAGGATGGGAGCCAGTTTTCCCACTGTCAGAGAAGGAAGTTGTGAATGTAAAATAAAGGATAAAAAAAATCCTGTGGGCTGGGTGCAGTGGCTCATGCCTATAATCCCAGCACTTTGGGAAGCCAAGGCAGGCAGATCACTTGGGGTCAGGAGTGCGAGACCAGCCTGGTAAATGTGGTGAAATCCCGTCTCTACTAAAAATACAAAAACTTAGCTGGGCATGGTGGCGAGCGCCTGTAATCCCAGCCACTCAGGAGGCTGAGGCAGGAGAATTGCTTGAACCTGGGAGGCGGAGGTTGCAATGAGCCAAGATTGCGCCATTGCACTCTAGCCTGGACAACAAGAGCGAAACTCCGTCTGTAAATAAATAAATAAACCCTGTGTAGAGGTGTCAGTGTGAACTCATGGGGATAGTTAAAGATATTGTTGAAATGGATATAGGTGTAGGAGAATACGTAGGTGTGTGTGTATATACACTTACATAATGCTACTTCTATCACAGATCAAGTTCTCAGCAATATTTTTCTAAGCTCTGTATTCCATCCCACTGGTATATTTTTCTGTTCTGTGCCTACTGCACTATTCTTATAAATTCTCTTTGATATTTTTGTTTCTTTATTCTTTGACATTTATTTTATGATTAGTTTGTAAATTTCCATGAAAAATCTGGTTAAGAATTGGATTTACAATAGGTTAAACTGGCCAGGTGCCACGGCTCATGTTTCTAATCCCAGCACTTTGGGAGGCCAAGGCAGGTGGATAACTTGAGCCCCGGAGTTCAAGACCAGGCTGCACAACATAGTGAGACCCTGTCTCTACAAATATATTTTTTAAAAAATTTAGCCAGGCATGATGGCACATGCCTGTAGTCCCAGCTACTGGGTCAGACTGGGGTGCTGAGGCAGGAGGATCACTTGCGCCCAGGAGACCAAGGCTGAAGTGAGCTTTGATTGCACCACTGAACTCCAGCCTAGCTGACAGAATGAGATCCTGTTTCAAAAAAAAAAAACAAAACAAAAGGATTAAATTAATAGGCTAATACAGGCAGAACTGGCATCTTTCTTAAAATAATCCCTAAGCATTGCATATTTTTATGATATTATAAATGGTATTTTTGTTTCAACTTCCAAATGTTTGTTGCTAAGTATATACAAAGATTACATATATATATATATATGGGTTTTTTTTTTTTTGACATGGAGTTTTACTCTTGTTGCCCCAGGCTGGAGTGCAGTGGTGCAATCTCAGCTCACTGCAACCTCTGCTTCCTAAGTTCAAGCAATTCCTCCACCTTAGCCTCCCTAGTAGCTAGGATTACAGGCACCCGCCACCACATCCAGCTAATTTTTTTTCTTTTTTGTATTTCTAGTAAAGATGGGGTTTCACCACGTTGGCTGGGCTGGTCTCGAACTCCTGACCTTAGGTGATTGCAGACATGAGCCACTGTGTCCCACCAATTGATTTTTTAAAATATATCAATATTGTTCTGCAATTTGTATTCATCCTTCCTCCACCCTGTCCCTTGACGGATTATATGAAGCCCACCCAAGTTGGTGGGGGTGAATCTGCTTTACTCGGTCTACAGCTTCAAATGCTCCTCGTTCCTGGGAACACTCCCCAAGACACACCAAAAAACGACCTGTCATCCCTTAACTCAGCTGACACCTAAAATTAACTACTACCTTTTCCAAATATTTGAGGGTTTCCCAGACTCTTTCTATTGATTTTTAACTTACTTCCACTGTGGGCACAGAATACAGCTTGAATGGCTTAAATACTTTCCAATGTATTAGGACTCGTAGGGCCTGAAATTGATTCTATCTCGGCAATTGATCTGTGTATTTGAAAAGAATGATTATACTGCTGTTACTCAGTATTCTGTAAATGTCAATTAGGTCAAGTTTGTTAATGATATTGCTCAAGTCGGCACAGCAGCTGCACGTCCTGGGGCTCCTGACCTCCTCACATTTGCAGCGTAGCCTAAGTTGGTCAGCACTGGAGGACCTCAGCAGCCACGTCGAAGCCCCATGGTGAAGCCGGGACTGCCTTCATTCAGACCCAGCAGCTACACGCAGCCATGGCTGACACATTCCTGGAGCACATGTGCCACCTCGCCATTGACTCACCACCCATCCCAGCCCAGAACACTGGCATCACCTGTACCATTGGCCCAGCTTCACAGTCAGTGCAGATGTTAAAGGAGATGATTAAGTCTGGAATGAATGTGGCGCATCTGAACTTCTCTCATGGAACTCATGAGCACCACATGGAGACCATCAAGAACGTGCACGCAGCCACGGAAAGCTTTGCTTCTGATCCCATCTTCTACCGGGCTGTTGCTGTGGCTCTGGACACTAAAGGACCTGAGATCCGAACTGGCCTCATCAAGGGCAGCGGCACCACAGAGGTGGAGCTGAAGAAGGGAGCCACTCTCAAAATCACGCTGGACAACGCCTACATGGAAAAGTGTGACGAGAACACCCTGTGGCAGAACTACAAGAACATCTGCAAGGTGGTGGAAGTGGGCAGCAAGATCTATGTGGACGATGGGCTTATTTCTCTCCAGGTGAAGCAGAAAGGTGCTGACTTCCCGGTGACAGACGTGGAAAATGGTGGCTCCTTGGGCAGCAAGATGTGTGTGAACCTTCCTAGGGCTGCTATGACTTGCCTGCTGTGTCAGAGGACATCCAGGACCTGAAGTTTGGGGTCGAGAGGGATGTCGATATGGTGTTTGCATCATTCATCCGCAAGGCATCTGATGTCCATGAAGTGAGGAAGGTCCTGGGAGAGAAGGGAAAGAACATCAAGTAATTAGCAAAATCGAGACTCATGAGGGGATTCGGAGGTTTGATGAAATCCTGGAGGCCAGTGATGGGATCATGGTGGCTCTTGGTGATCTAGGCATTGAGATTCCTGCAGTGAAGGTCTTCCTTGCTCAGATGATGATGATTGGGCGGTGCAACTGAGCTGGGAAGCCTGTCATCTGTGCCACTCAGATGCTGGAGGGCATGATCAAGAAGCGCCGCCCCACCCAGGCTGAGGGCAGTGATATGGCCAGTGCAGTCCTGGATGGAGCCGACTGCATTATGCTGTCTGGAGACACAGCCAAAGAGGCTATCCTCTGGAGGCCGTGCACATGCAGCACCTGACTGCCCATGAGGCAGAGGCCGCCATCTACCACTTTCAATTATTTGAGGAACTCTACCACCTGGCGCCCATTACCAGTGACCCCCACAAAAGCCACCGCTGTGGGTGCCGTGGAGGCCTCCCTCAGGTGCTGCAGTGGGGCCATAATCATCCTCACTAAGTGTGGCAGTTCTGCTCACCAAGTGGCCAGATACCGCCCACGTGCCCCTATCATTGCTATGACATGGAATCCCCAGACAACTCGTCAGGCCCACCTGAACTGTAGCATCTGCCCTGTGCTGTGCAAGGACCCAGTCCAGGAGGCCTGGGCTGAGGACGTAGACCGCTGGGTGAGCTCGCCGGTGAATGTTGACAAGGCCTGAGGCTTCCTCAAGGAGATGTGGTCATTGTGCTGACCGGGTGGTCCCCCGGCTCCGGCTTCACCAACAACATGCATGTTGTTCCTGTGCCGTGATGGACTCCAGAGCCCCTCCTCCAGCCCATGCCCCTCCCTCTTCCCCCAACCCATCCATTAGGCCAGCAACGCTCCGTAGAGCTCACTCTGGGCTGTAGTGTGGTACCGGTGGGCTGGGACACCAGAGAAGAAGATAAACGCTGAAACATGGCTGTGTTTACCGCCTGCTCTGGTGGGACAGCCCAGAGCCTGGCTGCCCATCATGTGACCCCACCCAATCAAGGGAAGAAGGAGGAATGCCAGACTGGAGGCCCCAGGAGCCAGATGGCAAGAGGGTGACAGCTTCCCTTCCTGTGTGTACTCTGTTCAGTCCCTTTAGAAAATGGATGCCCAGAGGACTCCCAACCATCTGGAGTCAAGAAACAGCCAGCAAGTTAGGGGCCTTCAGTGCACAGAGCAGTTGTTCTATTTAAGCCGACTCTGGCCCTGGCCCTTACTTGCTTCCCCAACCCCCTGGGCCTCCTCAGTTCGCATCTGTCCCCGCCCTCCATCCAGCTGTCCCGCAGCAAACACTCCACCTTCCATTTTCCCCCACTACTGCAGCACCTCCGGGCCTGTTGCTATGGAGCCTACCTGTCAATAAACAAACAACAGCTGAAAAAAATAAGTAGCATTGTTCAAGTCTTCTATATCTTCACTGATTTTGATCTACTTCTAGAAATCCACAGAAAACTTTCCTAGAACTGAGTTTAGCATATCTAAAAACTGAATGATATCTAGAAACTGAAATATAAAAACAAATTATATTTTTATATGCTACTAACAGACATTTGGAAATTTAGATGAAAACTTGTTACATGATGTCAAATAAAAAATCTGGACCTTGGCCGGGCGCGGTGGCTCAAGCCTGTAATCCCAGCACTTTGGGAGGCCGAGGCGGGTGGATCACGAGGTCAAGAGATCGAGACCATCCTGGTCAACATGGTGAA
>NW_016108178.1:108995-116396 GCF_001604975.1 Cebus imitator | reverse complement strand
AAAAAAAAAAAAAAAAAAAAAAAAAAAAAAAATCTGGACCTTAAGTTTACAGAACAGGCAATGTTAAGAAAAATAAGAAAAAAAAATCTGGACTTGGTAAAGGGAGACTTTATTTGAAAGGATTGTTGCAAAGTGGTGGGGAGGGGTGTACTATTACAATAGGGAGAATGCACTGAATATAAGATCTGTTTGTCTCAGAGTTAAGTAAACCGGGTTTTCTTTTATAGGGAGGGGGAAACAAGTAAAAGACAGGAAGGTCGATGAAGGGGTGTGACACAGTAGGACAGATCAATCAGTGACTTACCCTGAGTCCAGTCTATTCTCGGGAGGGGGTGGAGGAATGAGCCGAAGTTCAGGGGTCTGGGGGGTAGACGAGAATCTAAACCGAAGTGTGGTTCACAAGCATCTTCTTCCCATTGATCAGCGGGGACAAGCAGTTTAGCTAATTTACGAGGCAAAGAATGGGAATCTGGAAGGCCTGTGTCTGGCCTTGTATGGGGTCTATAAGGGGGTATCCATGGGTCATACCAGGAAGTTCTCTGTAGTAAGCTATTTTCCAGAACACCAGGGACAAGGGATTCCTTTAAATGTATCTATTTTCTAGGATCACAGGACACAGGTAAAATTCAACATTGTCAATAGACAAGAGAACAAGGGCCAGAAATGTGAAAATACAGGAAGTGCTCAGTATTATTTGAGGATTTCAAGTGTGAAGGCATGACGGGAGGCAAGACTGAAAACAGTAACGGTTACAGTCAAGTTTGAACATTTGAGTGCCAACCCCCATCGTTACACGATAGGTGAGTCTGCAGGCTGAGGCGCACACCTCGAGTGGGGCTGCTCAGGCCTTCTCGTAGCGAGGGCCCCGCTGCCGGCTCCTAGGGTTTGCGCTGGTAAGAGTGGCTAGATGCCTAGCAGCACCAGCTACTCAGCAGATTATGAGAGTGTGTTTGTCACCAACGTCAGCTCAGAGAAGCGGAATGTGGGTCAGGTGGCTCTTGCTTCGAAGCCCTCTGATAAAAGAAATATTAGGTTGGTGCAAAGGTAATGGCGAGAGCCGCAAAAAACCTCCCCAGTCTGTGACTGCATCACGGAGAGCAGCCGACCTGTGCTGGAGCTGAGGCCGGGAAGCTGCTGCTGAGCTGTGGGGATGGGCAGGGACTCCACTTGGAAGCCTTCTGGGTTTCAACAACAGCCTGGATGCCTTCTGGGTATCCAGGGTTTCAATACTCCCCAAGTGTGAGCACTGCTTCCTGTTAGAGTGAGCTCCTCAGAATCACAAGTCTTTCTGCAAGGCGGATATGCCTTGTGCATGCCTACCTTTCAAGAAGCAATCCTGCCTGACCTGTCTTTCCCTCAACACCTTTGCCTTCATACCAGGAACATAAGAGAACAGCCCAAAGCCATTAAAAATAAAGGAAGTAGCAACTGAACACCCAAGGGCACTAAACTGCCATTAGAAGAGAAATCTAGCCTCTCGACAATACCTAAAAACATACTTTGAGGGAGAAATAAGAGGTCACTCTCTCAGACGAGCCACCAGGAGCTGACCCGGAAGGCCTACATGATGTGGGTGTCTACCTCAGACAAGCTGTAGGAACAGCTGTGAGCACCAGAACAGCAGGAAGCTGAGGGGCTGAAGCCCCAGTGTGAATCCACCAGGCTAAGCTGTGAGCAGGGACCACAGTCAAATACGCAGGCTCTTCCCTCTGGCTGGATCACCCTTCACGTTCTCCAGGCCTTTCCTGCCAACGCTTCCTCTGTCTTAGCATGCTCACTAGGGATGGGCTCCATCTTACTCCTCTGAGCTTGCTACAAAGTAGGGCCTTGTTGGAGGTTGGTCAGACATTACCCATGCCCAGGACAAAGCATAAAAACACTTCCACAATGAAGAATTGTTCAATGGTCCATTCTGTTTATTCAGAACAGTAACGTAAATATACCTTAAATATTGCAATTTTTTATACACAGAAATGACCCCACTCCCCAACAAGTTTGAAAACACAAAAAAATATCATCTTCTCCTCCTTTATAAAACCCTAGATGACCCACAAAGGCAGAGCCAAGTCCTTGATGCATTTTCCTCAATACAGCTGGGCCAACACTGGAGGGAAAGTCAAGGAGGTGAAGGAAACTATTTCACTGAAGATCCCTTTCCGATGAGGGTGCCAAGGGCCTGGTCTGGAACAAAGCACCTCGCCTAGGCATCATTTCCTGAAGCGCTTGAAAAGCGGGTGCACATGTTTGCTGGGCGCCTTGCTCCGTGATGAGTGGTATTCCATGTACACAGTGTCGTCGGCCCCGGACATGGAGCTCATGGTGCCAAAGCGCCGAGATGCCTGCCGGGAAGGGGACGACCAGCCCATGTCAGTCTCCAGAAGAAAAGATGCTCCTTTTATAATATTTATAACCACAGCAGACTGTGTAAGACTTGCAGCAATTTAATGCATTTTTTTTTTTTTTTTTTTTTTTTTTTTGAGACGGAGTTTCACTCTTGTTACCCAGGCTGGAGTGCAATGGCGTGATCTCGGCTCACCGCAACCTCTGCCTCCTGGGTTCAGGCAATTCTCCTGCCTCAGCCTCCTCAGTAGCTGGGATTACAGGCACGCGCCACCATGCCCAGCTAATGTTTTTGTATTTTTAATAGAGACGGGGTTTCACCATGTTGACCAGGATGGTCTCGATCTCTTGACCTCGTGATCCACCCGCCTCGGCCTCCCAAAGTGCTGGGATTACAGGCTTGAGCCACCGTGCCCGGCCTTAATGCATTATTTTTAATAACATTTACAGAGTCCTTACTGTGTCTCAGGCATTCTTCTAAGCATTTTACATGCATTATCTTCTCTAATCCTCAAAACTACTATAATCCATACCTTAAAGAAGAGGAAACTGAGAGAGAGTAAGTAACTTGTCCAAGATCACACAGCTCTAAGGAGACGGGACTTGAGCCCAGGCAGCCTAGCTTCGGACTCTGTTCCTAACCATAATGCTACAGTGCCTCATTTAATAACACCTTCCCAACAGAGAGAAACAGGTCTTGATATGTTGACCATACTGGTCTCAAACTCCTGGACTCAACTGATCCTCCCGCCTAGTCCTCCGAAAGTGCTAGGATTACAGACATGAGCCACCATGCCTGGCCTGAACAGAATTTTTTAACAGGGCAGAAGTCCCTTAAAGTCTCCTCAGAGACCACCATGAGGCTTTGAATCAAGTGGAAGGACAGAAAGCCCTGGGCTTGACTCTTGGCTCCACCTGTCCCTGAGTAACCCTGGGGCAAGTAAGTAATGTCTGTACCTCAATGACCTCATCTGTAAAATGGGGATAACCACATCCATGCTGATATTTCTTATCCTCTTAGGAGAATGAACCAGACATCTCCTTAGAACCAGTGAGAGCAGGGCACATCCCTGGGTTCCCATGGAGAGTGCCCCCTGGGCTCCCATGGAGAATGCCCCCTGGGCTCCCATGGAGAATGCCCCCTGGGTGGGGGGAGGAAGGTCTTAGGCTGGACGGAGGGCTGCCCCTCCCCAGGGACAGCTGCTTCCTTCTTGCCTTGGCCCACAAGTTGCTCACCTTCTGGCTCTAATGGCCACTGCATTTCAAAAGCACCTCACTGAAGTGCACTTCTCTCCTCAGACAGGCCTGATAAAGAATTCTCCATAATGATGCTCTAATTAGAGCATATTTATAGAATAAATGAAAGGTTGAGTATTTTCAGAGAACTCTCAATATTTCTAAGTTAAGTACTGAAGCTACCACAAGAGTTGATCCTCAAAGCTGTCTTACAGGCTAGGAGGCTCAGCTTTATCCCTGAGGAGGAACCAGAGGAGAACCGTGTGCCCACGGCCAGGGATGGCAGCCCTGTGTGTGGGAGCTATGTGCCCCCTGCCCATCACGCTCCCTCCAGTCACCACCAAGGTGGGCTGGGGTCACCTGCTTGCCATCCTGGGCTTCAACATCAAGATCTGACAAATACCTGTGTAAGCAAAGCAGGAGACCAGTCACGGCCTCTGTGAGCTCCCCTGCATGCAACAGTTCAAGAGGCACACACCGAAAGAGCAACAAGGGTTGTTTCTAGTCATCAATTCCATGTTTTCCAACGTTTTCAAAAAAATCCCATGGACGATCCAGGAAGGACTACACGTCTGTGTCTACAAATGTCCTATGGGAGTGCTGACACCTGGAGCCTCCTCACCCATTTACTCACCTGGCTAGATCTGGAGCCAAATTCCCCAGCCACCACCTCCTCCTCAGCATCCAGGTCAGTGGCTGCCAGGACTTTCTGTAAGAGCTGCTGCTGCTCTTCTTTTGTCGAAAATGCCAAGTCTTCCTCCTCCATGCCAGCAAGCTTCGTGATCACCTGCGAAGCCCAAGCCAGCAGACATGCTCCCCTCTGTTCTCTCTCCCCTGGCCCTACTCCGCCTTCTCCTGGGTCTCCCTGCCCTGGTCACTTCCCTCCCCAGGCCCAGCCACACTGTGGTGGCCAACAATGGAGAGCTCCTCCCTAGCATTCCAGAGACCAGTGTCAGCAGCCGCCTTTAACAGGGAGCTTGACTAACGATCTCAAGACCAGAGAGATGCAGGAATTTCAGAGAAACCTGCTCCCAGCACATAGCATCTAAATGATCATGTATGGAAGATCAACAGGAAGAATCTTAGTGATTTGCAAAGGCTTCTTCGGGTAGCTTTCACATCTTGGAGCAGCCAAAAGAAGGGACAAGAGACTGGAAAGCATAGGCTGTAGCCCTTCGAGAAGGTCCCTAGCATCTGCTGTGCTCAGCAACTGGGGCTTCCAACAGGAATGAGCACATAAAATTGACAGAATATCAAAAAGATATTTACAGAGCTTCTCTGAAAGAGTAAGAACAGCATGGTGGAGACTGGGTTTTCATGTCTATGGGGATAACTTACTACGAGGCCTCCCTATCTCTGCAAAAAGCGTGGGTTGATTATGTAAAGGGAACTCTCCCTCCAAATTCTCATAATGTTAACTAAAGGAAAATTCCTAGCAGTAAGGATCTGAGTTCTGGTGGCCAGGTATCCAGAGTACAGACGATGTGCACGTCTGCCCAGGGCCCAACCACTCCAGGTCATGACTCTGGGAACTCCAACCACTCCTCCTCAACAGGCAGCACCGAGGACACAGCTCCAACCAACACAAACTACTACGGCATGGGATTGTGCCTTCTTGTCGACGTCACCTTTCAAATAATTCGGAGCAGCTCTTTCTGACTTACCCTCACAGCTCAGCAGGAATCAGGAGGTAGGAATGCTATTACCAGCAGGGATTTTTATGGATGGACAAAAGGGCCACAGTGCAAATCCTCCAAAAACTGGGCTCAAAACCCAAGCATCTTGTCCTCTAGGCCAGCATGAGAGGTCTGAAAAATGCCACTATCTGTAACTAAAAGAGGGGAGGCCAGACAACTCTGTCCTCCTAAGGCCAACAATGGAAACTCACCAATGCATAAAGAGACACATTGAAAATATATCTCAAAAGCAGCCTACAGTCTTTTGCAATCAAGAACCTGGGAGTCTCATGTTCTAGGGATGTCCTTTTAGTGGACCATAGGGGGAATTTAATTCCCCTGTTTCCAGAACCCTCCATCTAGCTCCAAAATATAAAGCCTTTCTGGACACCAAATACTGACATAAATATAATGTCTGTGTAACAGAAAAGAAAGCAAATGCCTCAGCCAATGAAAGCTAGCCAAAGCTTTACAATTCCCAATTATTAAAATACCTGATTTGTAGTACAGGGATGGCTCTGATGTCTGGGAGCCAAAGTGAGGCACACTAAGGCCTGGAGCGTACCAGCTGACGAAAGGAAGAGCTCTCCTAGCCACCTGGAAAGGCGTCCCTGAGAAAGCAACCCTGCAGGGCTCACACTCACACAGTGCTGGCCATAGTGCCCTCGCACCTCAGTCCTGCCAGGACGGCACACTTCCCACAGCTGCCCTCAGCAATTCATGCAGAGACAAAGGGAGTTTGAGGCAAGGCCTCTAATCCCCTAATGCTTGGTGCCCGCCTGCTGACAGTGGCCCTCACTTCTCCTGGAGGACAGCGTACCAAGAAGGCCTTGGTCCTAGTCTAACCCGAGGCCAAATGGATCCGTACCTTGAAGCTATAACCTTGATCTACCAAGAATCTCTGCCGCTTGGTTGAGTAAGCCATTTCCTGTGTGTCCTGGGATACCAGTGAGTAGAAAAAGGCATTGTACTCCTCTGCAACCATCCCTGCAGGGAAAAGTGAGAAAAGGCAAGAAGACAACATTAGCCATTCGAACGCCAAGAGCTAAGGGTCCCAGGCTCAAAAGCAAGCACTGCAGTGGGAAAGCCCTGCACTCGGGGTTACCACCTGAACTTGGCACGGGATTGCATCAAAATTAAGAAGGCTTTTTTGCTTCCAAGGACACCATTAAGAAAGTGAAAAGACAATCCACAGAATAAAAAAGTATTTGAAAAGCATATGTCTGATAGGGTATTTGTATCTAGATTATACAAAGAGCTATTTAAACTCAACAAGACAAATTAATTATAAAATGGACAAAAAAAATGGACAAAGAATATGAACAGATTATTTCTCCAAAGACAATCTAAAAACAGCCAATGAGCACATGAAAAGATGTTCCACACCATTAATCACCAGGGAACTGCAACTCGAAACCACAATGAGATATCACCTCACCACCACGAGGATGGCTAGAACCAAAACAGATAACTAAAATTGTTGTCAAGGATGTGGAAAAACTAGAGCCCTCATGCACTGCTGCTGAGAAAGCAGATGATGTGGCTGATTTGGAAAACAGTCTGGCAGTTCATCAAAATGTTAAACACAATGTTATAACCATACAACCTAGCAATTCCACTTCCAGGCATAAATTCAAGAGAAATGAAACTATATCCACACAAAATTTTGTACATGAATTTCATAGCAGAACTCTTCTAACAGCCAAAAAGTGGAAACAGCCCAAATGTCCATCAACAGAGGTATGGATAAATAAAATGTGGTATGTCCATGGAATCGAATATTATTTGGCAATAAAAATGAAGTACTGACAGATGCCACAATATAGATAATCTTTTTGAAAACTTTATGCTGCCGGGTGTGGTGGCTCACACCTGTAATCCCAGCACTTTGGAAGGCTGAGGCGGGCGTGAATCACTCGAGGTCAGGAGTTCAAGACCATCCTGACCAACATGGTGAAACCCTGTCTCTACTAAAAATACAAAAATTAGCCACACATGGTGGCTCACACCTGTAATCCCAGCTACTCAGGAGCTGAGGCAAGGGAATCCCTTGAAGCTGTGAGGTGGTGGTTGCAGTGAGCCAAGATCACACCATTGCACTCCAGCCTAGGAGGCAGAACAAGACTCTGTCTCAAAAAAAAAAAAAAGG
>NW_016108178.1:104865-106694 GCF_001604975.1 Cebus imitator | reverse complement strand
CGAAGTTCTCGTGTTGTATTTTTCAGCTTCATTAATTCACTTATATTCCTCTCTAAATTGTGTTATTGTTAACATTTCGTCAAACCTTTTTTCAAAGTTCTTAGTTTCTTTGCATTGGGTTAGAACAAGTTCTTTTAATTCCCAGAAGTTTCTTATCATCCACTTTTTAAAGGCAGCTTCTGCTAATGGAACACAGTCTTTCCCCATCAGGCCTTGTTCTGTTGTTGATGAGGAACTGTGATCTCCTGTAGAGGGAGAGGCGTTCTGATTTTGGGTATTCTCAGCCTTTTTAGGCTGGTTTCTTCCCTTCGTTATAAATTTATTCATCTGTGGTCTTTATAATTACCGTCTTTATAGTTGGGTTTCTGAATGGACGTCCAACTTGTTGATTCCCGGCGCTAAAATCTGAGCAACCCACTGCACTGGCCAAAACAGCAGCTTTAAGATTGATGGTGCTTTTCTGACTCTGCACCAAGAACGGCCACACCAAGGCAGCGGCAAAACCGCCTCACCGGCCTCAAGAGTCACGCTGGCGACACGTGGGGCTCCTCCGCTGGGAATCTCCTGGTGCGTGAGCAACAAAAATTGATCTGAAAGTGTGGCATCCTTTCGTTCTCTGCTCTTTCAGTGGGAGCTACAATCCCGAGCTGCTAGTGATCAGCCATCTTGGATCTCTCTCCTCAATGTCGGCAATTTGATAGCAATAGTTTCAAATCTGCAGATTGTTTTGGGCAGTCTGGCAATTTTAATTACATTGCTTCTTCCAATCCACGAGCATATAATGTTTTTCCATTTGTTTCTGTCACCTATGATTTATTTCAGCAGTATTCTGCAGTTATTCCTAGGTTTTGTCTTTTGTTTTTACAGCTATTGTAAATTGAATTGCGTTCCTGATTTGGCTCTCAGCTTGAATATTACTGGTGTATAGAAATGCTACCGATTGTTGTACACTGATTTTGAATCCTAAAACTTTACTCAAGTTGCTTACCAGGTCTAGGAAACTTGTAGCGGAGTCTTTAGGGTTTTCTAGGTATAGAATCATATCATTAGGAAAGACAGATAATTTAACTTCCTTTTTTCCTGTCTGGATGCCTTTTATTTCTTTATCTTGCTAGATTGCTCTGGGTAGAACTTTGTGTTGAATAGGAGTGGTGAGGGTGTGCTCTTTGTCTTGTTCCAGTTCTTAAAGGGAATGCATCCAGCTTTTGCTTGTTTAGAATACTGTTGGCCATGGGTTTGTCACAGATGGCTTTTATTACTGTGAGATATGTTCCTTCCATGCTATTTGTTGAGGGTTTTTATCATGAAGGAATGTTGAATTTTATCAAAAGCTTTTTGATATTAGGATGACTTCATTTTTAATTATCTATGTGGTGAATCACATTTCTTGATTTGCGCATGTTAACCAATCTTGCATCCGAGAAATAAAGCCTATTTGATTGTGAATTAACTTTCTGATATGCTGCTGGATTTGGATTGTCAGCATTTTGTTACAGATTTTTGCGTCTATGTTCATCAGGAATACTGGCCTGTAGTTTTCTTTTCTCATTGTCTTTGCCAGATTTTGGTATCAGGATGATATTGGTTTCACAGTATGAGTTAGGGAGAAGTCCCTCCTCCTCAATTTTTTTGAATAGTTTCAAAAGAACGGATACCAGCTGTTCTTTGTACATCTGGTAGCATTCACCTGTGAATACATCTGGTTCACCTGTGAATACATCTGGTTCAGGATTTTTTTTGTTGCGATATATATATGTGTATGTACACACACAAACACACACACACACACACACACACACACACACACACACACACACACACAGTCTCAT